>NC_056751.1:162025791-162045791 GCF_019279795.1 Protopterus annectens | reverse complement strand
AGGAAATATCAGTATTCCTTGTAGCTGGTCTGTGCAAGATAATAAAAACAAACAGTCAAAAATATATACTCCTGGAGCTACCACATGCTGCAAGTTACCATTTAACATTTTGGTTAAAGCACAATGGCTTGGAATGTCTTTGGACAGATTACAATCCACATAAGTCTCCAGGTGTTGAAAGTATTTTCCTAGGGAAATAGAGAACATGTCTAAGGTAAATATGTCAGTTGAGCTGATGGACACCCCTCCTGTGTTATTTTCTCACTGGAGAAAAGCACCAAAAATTAAGGTGTTAATAAAGTGTTGTTTGAAGAAGTTGTGCTTTAATCTGTGAAGTTGGAATGGGATCAAATATAAAATATTCATTGGCAGGCCTGGAGTGATAGAGAAGTAGGAAGATAAGACATAGGTGTACATTAAGCTTATACAATTTCACATTATTACCACCTACTTGTAGATTACCTTAGAGAGATACATTGGACATAGCATCAGTTAAGGCATGTGTTTAAGTCCTTATGTAAGAGGCTACATGACTGCTTGGAATTTACTTTCATGAGAATAGATACAGTGGAAATGAACTGGAAATCGGTTAGCAAACTAGCCCTTGGAGTTTAAAAGGTGGCTCTCTCCTCTCTCGATTATATTAGAAAATTAAGGAGCTCTCTTTTCAGCATTCCTTGGAGGAACCAAGAGGCTACAGATAAACTATTAAGGACACCCTGGCTGTTTGGGCATTTATATCAGGAAGAGTTTATCTAACATGTAACAACTGCCCTGTATGAGCATTGCCCATTTTCCCATTTTATAACTATTGTACAGCAGCAGTGAACCCCAGAGAAATTTAATATGAGATATGTGATTGGTCAGATGGCATGCTGAAGTTGTGGGAAACAGGTACAAAATTAAACACACATTTTATGTCAGTGTCTTCCAGTAGTGGAGAACTGGGAGATGTCTTTTATGAAATAATTAATTCATTTTTGTAAACCAATATTGACCAGAGCTTAGGTAAATATTGTAGAACCTACATGGAAGAGGAATACAATGGACCTAAACCAGTAAAATTTGGCGTAGAGCTTCTGGGTCATCCATAAAATTATAAAATCTTATATAACTCAACAGTGAAAACACACTGCCAGCCAGCCTTGAAGCATATGGTTTTACTGGTAACTCATTTAGTTAATAAGCTCATGTTAACGAGGTGTTTGAATGACTCCATGAGAGGCAAGATCTTTATATGGGAACAAATGTATGACATACAACTTAAGAGAAATATGTAAAACCACCTTGAGCTAGTGTAAAGAAAAGGTACAATATGATATAAGAGGAGCAGAGGAGTTTGTACTGCTTGGGTAAAATGACATTATGTTTGAGTTCATTAAAATGTCCCTAATGAAATGTGTTTTTTTAACACTAGGGTAAATATTTACAATGTGGAGAATGTGTTGATATTGTACTGAGGGAAGGGGATTATTTTTGATTTTTCTGTTGAATGTCAATACTCTGACTGTAATCAGGAAAGTCCAGCTTTCTGGACTTTGTCAATACAAATGTCTTGGAGCAGTTAGTCAGAGTACCCACTAGGGGGAATAACATCTTGGATCTTGTCCTTACTAATATGGGAGCATTTTGCACCATCTCTTGTATATCTTCATCACTTGACTCTGACCATAAAGCAGCCTCCTTCAAAGAAAAATTGAAACCAGAGATCCCTTCCACCCAAGGTACCTATAGACATTTCTTTAAGACAAATTACCTACTCCTAAGTAATACATTGGTAAGCTTCAAATCCCCACCAAACCCAGTTAACTCCACTGAATACACAGAAATGTACACCATCACACTATACCTGCATGTAAACAGCTACACAGATGCAGTTGTACTCCATAAGAACAAGTGTATAGCAACCACCAGAAACAAACCCACATGGTGGAACCATAACATCAAAATTTATAATAAGATTTATAATAAAAGGTAAATAATTTTGCCCAAAAGTAAGAAAAGTAATTCCCACAATGATATACCTCGTCTACTGAAATAAACAAACAAATCAGGAGCTTAATAAAACCCACCAAAGAGCCAAGTATGAGGCTAAAATAGTTACCCAAGCCAAAGTCAATCACAAAGCATTAGTCTTATTAGTGATACAGGTACTGTCTAGAAAAGTGAGGAGGATATTAGACAAGGAAGAGGGCAGATGGAAGAGATGCTTTAATTTAGTTGTAGATTACTCGTGCTATAACTGACAGGTGGTGGGGGAGCACCTTCCTGGATGCTAGATGTTTTTTTAAGTCATTAGATGAATCAGTTGAAATTTCATCCTAGTAAGTCAGCAGTAATACAGTCAAGGGAGAAAATATAAGAGTTGGTGTTAGCTACTGTTTGAGAAAGAGGGAGAATAATATCAGAGTATGCAAGTTTTAGACTTGTCACAGAAAAGGTAATCAAGTGAGTAATGCAGCATTAGATAGTCTTGGGACAACAGGTGTAGTCCACTATGCCTCAAATAACATATTTAGTGAGGTATTTTTTTGGTGTGGCCAGGGAAGACGGTGAGTAAAAAGATCCATGGCATGAGTGAGAGATTTGTTTAGAGGATTAAGTAAGAAAGAATAATTAAAAAAAATTGAAGGCTATGTAAAAGATAATGAATATCTGTTTTTAAAAGACAAGTAATAACTGTAAATACAGCAAAGACTTAAGCCCCAGGATTCAGCAAGCTCTGCACAGAGTGCCTGAATAGTGCAAGAGCTGCTGCACGCAATATGGCAGACGAGCAATCGAGGAACGAACCCCCAAGATGTGCACGAGCGCACCTACACTATTCCTGCATGGACACCACTGCTATATGCTAATTACCTCATTTGCTGGTGAAAACCATGCATATGAGGTGAATTAGTGATCCAGGAAGCAGGCAGGCATCTGTGAAGGAATAGTGTAAAAGTCTTTCGGCTTTTCCCGGTTAGTGGTCACCACAGCGGAACTCCAGTCCGCTCATGATTGGCAGTGGATTTTACGGTGCCGAGTTGCCAGCCCAACACCCAACCTTCAATGAAGGCACGCCCATTCACCTCGCACCTACATGCATGTCTTTAACATCACTCGGCCGTGGGGAGGACATGCAGACGCCACAACAGAAGGTGCTCCAGCCAAGAATCGAATGGGAGAACCTCTTGCTGTGAGGCGACAATGCTAGCCGCTGCACCACCGCAGCTTACCTGCAGAAATGTATTCAGTTACTAACTGAATACATTTCTGCAAATTACAAAATGGAGGATTAACAGCTCTAAAGAAAGCATGCATTCAATGTAGGATGCATGCCAATGGCCAGATATATGGCCATTGGCATGAAGAATAGTTGCAATTTTATAAAAAAACAAGTTTTTTTTTTTTTGCCGATCTCGGTCGTTTAAGAGTAGGGCAGCGGTGCGCAAATGGGATCGCCATGAAAATAAGAAAAAAGGGAAAAATAAGATTTTATCCCAAAATCAGCATTTTGCTATAATAGTCAATGGCATGCATAAGACAACAATACCAGAGAATAGTGGTTGCTAAGGGGGAAGGCTCAGTGTGAGTGTGATAACTATGAATTAGCATTTTGATTTATGCAAATGAGGGGAGTGATACTGAATTACAGATTGCCTCTCAGTGTAAGCTTGCACCCAACTGTGTAGGTGCAGCAACACCAATGTATAAGTCTAAAAGGTGGATGACCTCATAAGGGGATGTGTCATGCATGCTGTAAGCTTATTGGAGTTCTGTGGCCAATGTTTGCCCTTAGCTAAGCACAGCTAAGGAAAAAGGTGTGTCTGAGGCTACCTAGCAGTGTTTACATTGCCTAAATGGGTGTGTTTGCTGCATACCGGGTTTAAAAAAAAAAAAAAAAACAGGAAATAGCAGTTCTGTTCACATCTGAGCACTGGGTATGTGCGGCATGCCTTGGGGCTTAAATGGGAAGGCAATGGGAAGGGAAAACAGCAATAGGAAGGCAATAAAGGAGAACTAGCATAGCTGGCAGGTGAAATGTATCAGAATCAGCCAATTACATAGGTAGCACCCCAGCACATCACACTACCATAAACTATGCAAACACCTTTCAGTCTGTTTTTTCCCACAAACTCTAGACCACCAGTGTACACAGATGGGGAAATTTTACCTGACAAAACTAACAAAATGTTAGGGGCTGCTGTCACTCTCATACATCAATATGTGCAAGAGGCTGAGGGTGGTGAGGATGAGAATGCTGACGACCATCCCACAATGAGGAGGAGGAGAAGAGTGTACAGACCCAGGGTAACCTACTAGGGGCTACATGAGCTGCAGATACTGGAGCTCTATAGGGTGGACAGGGACATTCTACAGCAAATTGTTGAGCTGTGCTGGCCCTGCCTCACACACAGAACCAACAGAGAGGAACCCATCCCAATGGATACCAAGGTATGTGTAGGCTTAAGAATACTAGCCACAGATACCTTCCAAAGGGCAACTGGGGATATCATGATGATCTCACAGGCATCAGCATCCAGGGTACGCCACCAGTTCCTAGGTGCCATGCCAGCACATGCCGGTAAGCACATATATTTCCTCAACACCCGTAAGGTGTTGAACAGCAATATGCATCTCTTCCACCAAATAGAAGAATACCCTGAGGTAGTGGGTGCTATAGACTGCATGCACATACACATCAAAGCACCACCCAGTGAGCGTGGCAGGGTCTACATAAACCACAAGGGCTTCTCCTACATCAACTGCCAGGTGTTATGCAATGTCCAGGGCATTATCTTGAATGTGTGTGCTGGCAGTCCTGAAAGCTATCATGATTCCCACATCTGGTATATGATACAGCTGTACCAGTCATTTTCCAGTGGGGACATCTCATATGGCCACATACTGGGGGATGCTGGCTATGCACTGGAGCCGTGGCTGATGACAACCCTCAGAAATGTGCACACACCTGAACAAGAACTCCATAATGAGGCACACGCACAAACCAGAATCATAATAGAGCATGTGTTTAGGATGATCAAGTCACAGTTCCACTGCCTGGATATATCCAGTGGAGCCTTGCAGTACTCTTCAGCTACATGTACACAAATGTTCATAGTATGTGCCATGCTACACAATATGATCCTGTGGAAACAGCTGCAGCAGAAACAGCACAGAGCAAGGCCACACAGCCCCCCACCATTGCCAAAGCCATCACAGGCACAGAGTAACTTGGAGGAGGAACTACCTGAGCCTGCCCATGTAGGCAGAAGGAGGCGTCCCCAGTATGCCCAGGCCTTGGCAAAGAGGCAATGCATAGCACATACCCTGACACAGTAGGGACCCAGGGAATGACACCTCTTTCTGACTAGCACATACAGTAAAAGGGATGCCAAACATGACACTACCTGTGGTTTACCATGTATAGGGAGTGTACTATGTGCATCCAACATAGTCAGCCCTCCAGCACAGTTCTCAGTGCTGGCTCAGTCACAAGGTACGTCACTCTTCCTATCAATTGCTGAATGGAGTAGTATGTTCTGATAGTTGTATCTATGGTATGGACATGAGCATGCAAGGGAATTGGGTGGCTGAATGGGATGGCAACAGATAGTGGACACCTATATGGGCAGCATGAAATCTGTAACAGGTACTGGTGTCAACATACTAGCCAGTACTAGACAAGGTGACAAATCCCACTCCAGTACATGTGGTGGCCCAAATGTGTGTCCATAGGACACACACATGCATGTCAGTGAGGCGCACATACCCAAAACCAGCCTCAGCCAGCAGGACAGGTGTAGATGACCATAAAGAAAGGCTGGGCTAAGGCCTCCAATTGATGGCAATGGTGAACAGCCCCACCCCCAGACCTACACAGACAGACTACAAAATGCCTGGCAGTTGTATGTTAGTTCTGAAGGCTAAGAAGTCTGAAACTGAAATGCAGGTCAATAAAACCTAAGATTTGTACTTTACTGATATGCCTCCAGTCTGCATGGTAGGTAAGAATACAATATGAAATGGAAGCCAACAGAGTACACAAAATACCAGTACAGTCATAGCAAATGTTTAAAGTCATCAGGTCCCCCCCCCCACATTCCTGTGTAGAAATGCAGTAACATGTACGTGTGAGGAGTAATATTAGTGGAGCACAGATTACATGAGCTAGCCCAATCTACAGGATAGATTGTTGCATGTGTACAATATGCAGGGGTCTTTGTGTTAGGTTGTTGTGTGTTCAATATTGTCTGGAAGTGGTCAACATGTAGGCATGGAGGGTTGGGTCTTGGTGGCCTATGAGCAGCACTGTTGTTGACAGGGCCATGTTTTGACAACTGCAGTGCCAACCACAATGCTTCTCAGCAATAACCATGTCAGCAGTCATCCATACTCACTGTCCAGATGTCAATATTTGTCACCCTCTGAAAGATGGACATGCCATGAATGTGGGCCCATACATACACACAGTACACAGGTGGAAGTACCCTAGACAGAGTACATAAAATGTAACTGTCAACTGCACACAACTTTGGAATTTTAGATACAGGTTAGCAGCACATTAGTTGTCTGTGCAGTATGGAATACTGATGTAGTCTGGCCAATCACTGGCAGACCACAAAAGGCACAGTTATAAATTAATGAGAGACTGCCTATGTCCCTGCCAAAGCAGCATAAGTAGAATGTCCCAGGTATATCTGTGAGTCAGCTGCAAGTAGCTTCCATATCACACATGCACACAGCTCACTCCAGCATCAGCCACAGGTTTATCACAGGTCATATCCTTGCTGTTGGGAATGAGTACAGTATGACCCCACTTCTGTAAGGAAATACCCACAGAATGCAGCATGCCTGAGGAAGTATCCTGTGCAGGTGTGTCCCTAGCTGTAAGCAGCACCCTGCCTGCATCCAGACCAGTGGATCGATATGGACAGGAACTATTGCCATTAACACCTCGCACACTTACCCTGTCACCCCAGGGGAATCCACTGGCTCGCAGCCTGGGAATGTAGGAGTGACAGAATGCACTGGCCTGCTACAGATGACCTACATCACTAACAGATGGCCTACAGTCCTCTCTCAAAGGCCTGTGCCTCACCCGTAGTGCCAATGTATGCTATCTCATGGGTTCCCAACTAACAACCTAACACAGTCAACAGAACACAAATGCAAGGCCATGTTGACAAATCCCAGTAACATGCCCACCATGTCCTACTGCATGAACTGTGGACCAATCCATAAATACCGCTGGGATGAAGGGTCAACTATAGGGACACTTCTCAGATATCCCTCACATAATGTTAGGAAGAGGATAGAATAACAGAGTGGGGGTGCAGAAACATGGACGTCATGGAGTGTGTGAAGTCTGAAACTCTGATGTGTGCCCATACTACCCCTGCCTGCAAACTCAGTAATGGGTGGCTACAACCTGCTTGTAAACCACAATGAAAAGGGGAACTGACCAGATATAGGAGCCTTGCCTCTGGGTAACCTGGGTGAATCTGTACAGCTGAGAGATATGGACATACCAGGATATGACCATTCTGTTAAGTCAATATATGTACAAAAAGGGGATCCTCAGCCACCATAGTATCAAATGCTGGACCATTTACACGGACCCATCAGCAAGTGTCTGCAGCTATCTCTCCAGAATGGCAGGAGTGTGCAAGAATGTGTAGCTTACGGACCACAATACTGGACTCAGCTTCATTCATCTTGTATTTCCCAAGAAATAACTGTGAGCAAATAATTATATCTTTCAATAGTTGATGACATAATACTTCACAGTATAAAACAATACATATGTCTGAATGTCTCTGCTAACATCAACCATGTAACACAAGCAGAACAAACAATAATAGTTACAGTATCCCCCTATCTGTCACCCATTGTGACTCCATATTATCAACCTATCTACAGATATCCTGCAAAAACAGGTTTCTAGCTGTAGGTGTAAAACACCAAACTCTGGACTGGAGTACAACCCTACCTGGAATGGATTCACACACTCAATAGAGAAGGTCATACTGGGCATGCTCCTACACTTAGAAATGAAGCCCATATCTGACAACACAGTGGACTATACATATCTGTCATTCACAGATGTCTGTGCACACACACCAAATTGTACACCATTTATGCTTCACACATACACATTGGATAGGAATACTCACACATATCCAAGGCCAACATACTATAATATGTCAAACATACACACACAGAGAAGTGGGGAAGTGAGAGACATACAGTGACATATAGAATTCCATTATGAGGTCTGTCCCACCCACTACAAATCCAATTGGCCGATATCACATGATGTGCTGATGTCAATCACTGTAGACATGTCTTTTGGTAGCGCTCAGCCCTATAGTGTCTGAGGTGCTTGTGATAACTGTGTAACACGATAGTACAAATCAGTATTCATGTAGCATTTGTATACCCAGTCCTGTCAAATGTAATGTTGTGTGTGACTGAGTGTGTGTGTGTTTTCAGAGGAATGATTTATGGCCCATTCACACACACTGCACTTCCCATTGCCCATGTTAGCACTCCTGCTGGTGTCAGTTGCCTTGAAATAAGCCATCGGCCAAATCTCAGCCTTATAAGCTCCATGGCTCTAGCAATAACTGCATAATACTGTCGTGTAGTAAACTAGTTAGGTAGGAGTTCCAATCCCAGACATAGCAACTGTTAAAATGTGTCTGTATGTGTGTGTGTGTGTGTGTGTGTGTGTGTGTGTGTGTGTGTGTGTGTGTGTGTGTGTCTGTCATCAGTATCCTGTGTAGGGGTTGGTGTGATTGTGTAATAACAGCATCCATTAGGGGGCTAGTTTTGCTAAATTATTATGTTGAGGACCTAGTATATGTCACAACGTCCACATTATAAGACCAACAGATGTCAAACACCAGAGAAGTTGGTGTAGACAATCCACAGGCCTAAATGTGACAGTATGGATTAGTGAACAATATAGGCAACCCATCTATTATTCAGAGAATACTCTCCACCCACATATCATACAGAAATACACTTGTCTAGGCAACAACCACTATATTGGTAGTTCCCCTTCATATTGCCTCACAGATAGTACCCACAGTGTAATAGCAGTGAACTACATGCCTGTTGAACACAACAGTGCCACTGACATCAGAAAGTACTTTAATGTGTTACATCTCCTGACTGTGTGTTATCCAGCAAGTAAAAGGACATGGCACCCTGTTCCATCCCCTCAGTAGTCAAATAAATGTGTAAGTGGTCCTTTTGCTATGTTTCCCACTGGATGCCTGCAACAACTGTAGAGTCTGCAAACGTACCCCACAAAGGGAATACCATGCCTTATAAACATGCCCTGTATGGGCAGACACCACTAACTCCACTGAATACCCATATCATACTGGCAATGTAGGTGCAATCACGACCTCAGTTACATAGCTAGATCTCACCAAATTAGGTCAGGAATGCTACATCAGAAGATACCAATCCATACACACAGCATGCCCCAGAGACCTCAAGTACACTTCCACACATCAAAGAACATGCATGTGGGACATGTGCACAACCCAGACACTGTCCATGTTATGGAATATAGATCACATACATGGGATGCAGTGCACATCACTGGCCACCCACAATAGAAACCTGGATGAGTGGATGGTGAATACAATATCCACTCCTGAGGACCACTCCAGTGACTACACCCCTGAGCCACACTGGGGACTACGGTCATGTGGCCCGATGCCTGGGTATTCCCTTGGGCTAGCCTTATAGAGCCTTCAGGCCCATTCACCTATTACACACCTATGAATCAATGAACCTATGGATCTCAGTACTGGCAAATGTGTGTGTGTGTGTGTGTGTGTGTGTGTGTGTGTGTGTGTGTGTGTGTGTGTGTGTGTGTGTGTGTGTGTGTGTGTGTGTGTGTGTGTGTGTGTGTGTGTGTTTGTGTGTGAATAGTAATCCCAGTGTGTTTGGGTGATGAAATCCCCTATGGCTGTGGTTATTAGCTATTGGAGGTTTGTCCAAACCAGAACATGTACCATTCTCCATTCTACAACAGATGTTGTACATCAACATGTACCTATGTACAACCCGCAGACCTATAATCTAAGGCATATGCAATCACTGTGTTACAGACCTGGAATTACCATGCACATACTGTACTCTGCCTATGACATGGTGGATGTGTCACCACATTGCCATACCCTGTGGCCTTGCTGTAGGGCCACATCCTGGTGACACACAGATGCCTAGAATGGACATGGGATACAGCATGTGAGAACACATTCACTCAGGACTTCACTTGTGGGAGGAGACAGGGGTAAAGCTGGCACTGAATGTGTTGCCAAGATTGTGGCCAATATATGTTGTCTCAGGATAGGTATTAGCTTTGTGCAGTAACTTGCAGCACTTGTGTTTAATGCTGTGGAGGTTGCTGATGTAACTATCATGGCTGTTGTGACTGTCATCAGTGTCTGCTGCATCTCTTCTGCCATAGATGCCTATTGGGGACTCCATGAGGGATCCAAAGTTGTGTTTGAGGCTAATAAGGAAGTTCAGCAGTCATGGGATACCACCTTTCCCTGCAACAGTGTCCTGCTTCTGATGTACACTTCAGTAATAGCAGGGACCATCACATTGTCTCCCAGTGTTTGGCGGACAGTGTCTGAGTTTTGTTGGCTCTGGCTAGTACCATGCATTCATGTACCTGTTTGTACAGTGCCTATGGGTATGATTCCACAGTCATGCAGCTTCATCCCATTGCCATGGGTTCACTGAAGACATCCACCCCTGTTTTCATGGCTGCAAAGTCAGCTTTGGAGAGTTTTTGCCAGGTGGTTATCTTTGTGAGGGGTGTGGCTGACATGTTGAGCTCCATGTTGATTACAATGAGTGTGAATCTCACCATGAAGGGATTGACATCTGGGGATGAGCAATGGTCCCATATTTAAGTGGTCAACACAGGTCATGGCTGTTGCATCCTCTACCATGGGTCAGTATGAGCTGGTCTAGGGCAATGAAAATGATGAATCCCAGAAGTGTTGGGCCACTGTACTGGTGATTGGCTACATTCTCCAGGTGATGGAGTGGTAGTTGAAGACTAGTACTATGTCAGTGTTGCATTGGACTGTCAGAGATGGCAGGCTGTTGAGGAATGTGCATTGACAGTCTAGGGACATAGATGTGGACCCATAGCAGGCTATGGTTTGGATAGCACCATTACCCCAACGTGGCTGTACTGGAAGTATCTTCAATGCATTGTGATGGGATGCTAGTCTGAAGGGTTTCCTATCCATAATGAATATGGAGACAACAACACATGTAGAGGTGTGGTGTTATCCATGTTTGAGAGCTGACAGCTGTGAAATGCATCAAAGCCTGATGCAGCAGGTCTGCTGTCTGCTGCTGTGAACCACCTCTCCACTACAGCAGACATGTGTCCTCCACTCCACCAACTGCTATGAGTGACTGCATGTAGACTATTAGATATCCACTGTTGAGCAGCATGACCCTCAGACTGCATACATATGTAGCTGTTATGGTAGTATTACCTGGCAACCCAGCATTGACAGATGTAGGACGTTCATGCATAGGTCTCAACCTTCCATGTCCAAAATGAGGAACACTAGCCCTCATAATGTGGAACAAATGGGCAAAATGTGGAACACATACTAATGGCTTACTAACAACTTCAACTAGGAAGGTCATAGGATGGTTAAAATAAGCTGGTTTTACTTATAAATAAGATCTTTTAATGAATTAATATGATTCACTTCTATTTACAATGGATTTCACTTACAAAAGAGTCTTTCAATGTGGAACTTTCAGGAACTTCGAGGAACACAACTTTTTTAAGACTCAAAATGAGGTCTTCTTTTCATAATGAAGTACACTTGAGAGGTATGCGTTCATGGCAAGTAATTGGGTTCTGGCAATCATGCTATCTCAGGCAGAGAGGCCCTGGATCCCCTGCAAATGACACATACCACATAAACCAATGTTGCAGTCAACAATCTGTTGATAGGACTGCAGCATCATACTGGGTGACAGCAGTACACTGCCCAGGGCTACTCTCACACCTGCCTGAACTGCATAGTCAGAGAGTTCAACCATATACCCTGTCATGTAGTTCAGGGAAGTGGGTTCCAATTCATTCACACCCACATGGATATGGAGTGAGACTCGTAGTTGTTATGGAGTGACATGACTGGCTGTGTCATGTGTTAGATGCTAGCATGTGATTGATATATGTCTGTTACCTGCTCCACATTCAACCTAGTGAGTGAGATGTGTGTGTCTCAGTATTGAGTTACCCATGATCACTCTGTTGTGCAAGGTGGTTAGCCTTAGCGGCTTAGGTTGGGGACACACTGTAGGTTAAATCTGTGTCCCTTGGCATGTGCCATGTCGCTGTGTCTGAGTGAGTGTCTGCTTTGCTGATCTGTGCTGTTTGGGTAGATGTCCACTGCGTGCCTCTGGGAAGGTGGGTGTGTGGCTCTTCACTGTATGTCATGGCAGTCAAAGTGGGTGTCATGGTGAGTTACGTGTTCCAAATGGTGTGGTGCAGGTGTTGCTCTTATCCTTGTGACAGTCGTGCCCTGGCCCAGCAATCAAGGAGCCTCAATCCTCACCACTAACACCAGGGAGGGCGTCTCATATAAGAGGAAAGGATAACCAATACACACAGTAAAGTACAATTTCCCTTAAGTGCACACAGAGATCACAGTCAGTCTGGGACTGGTTACTCCCTTGCTCCCCAGGTTCCTAATAAGACTCCCCACTGGCACAGCTATAGGGTCCAGATATCAGCCTAGCTGGCAAGCTAACCTCCAGTACCCTCTCTGTCTCACCAGTGCTGCATGTCCCTGCCCAGGTAGCTGACACACCACACACATACACACACACGCACACACACACACACTTTGAGATAAGTATTTATACAACTTCACAGACACTCCTGGGAAAGGATGACACAGATTCTCCAGCTGTGCCCCTTTACCCAGACTATACAGTAGTAATTACTGCCACCACCAGCTAATACTTATAAGCTATCCAAAGGCCCTTAAAAGGGTGTCCAATTATTACTGTGCAATATTATTATATAATTGGTAAGTGTGACTAATCAGTCTAAGGCTTATTAGGGTGTCTTTGTACAATACACTCTATAAATATGCAATGTATTCTAGAGCTTAACTTAACTTAACTCTACACAAACCAGCCACAGGTAAAAGGTTTTTAAAATATTTAATAATAAATAATAAAGACAAAAGACAATACTACTACAATACAATGCTACTCCAGAGTTCAGAGATCACACAGACACTTAAAATAATTCCATAGTACAGTTTTGACATAACAGAAAAACACTTGTCTAATCTTCATGGTCCTAGCCATCTCTACAAGAAAACATAATTCTAAAGTAACTTACTTTCATAGAGCAAGACAGTGCTGAGGTTGGATATCAAGACAGAATGCTTACAGTCTCTCTCTGGGCAATAGTTTTTAAAATCACTCACAAACATCTCTACTGGGTCCTCCCAGATTACATCATTTTGACAATTAGGTTTTCCCAGTATACACATTACATCATTTTGACACTTAGTCTGGGGTTCCCAGGCCAACAGGCTACATTATTTAACAATCTAACACCTGCTCAGGAAACTACAACAATAAAAGACATTTCACATGCACACTCCAGTCAGTATTCCTTAAGTTAAAACAATAGAAAGAATGGGATAGCCCAGACCAAATGACTCCAAACTCTACAGATCAAAGAACATACAAGACATAATTTTAATTTCAAAGAACATTTGAAATGCTTGGCTTAGTTTTCCTTACAGCAGATGGCAATGTTGCTGCATTGTTGAAGTTCACATTTTACAGTGTTTTCTTTCAAGAAACAAGCCTGCATTTTAAAGTTATATTTACAAATGATAGAATTATGTATCAAATTTTATTTGGCTAAGCTGGCAGCCTTCACCCATCTTCCCCAATCTTCACAATCTTTTTGACCTGCTAGTCCATTATTTGCTGGAGATTGCATATCTCCACATTGGGTGAAATATGGGTAACCCTCACAGGTCTGAGTGTTTGGAGTTTAGAGTGGAGGGCTGTCTGTGTACATATGGCAGTTGCAACAGTGTCCCAGAATGGGCATGTGCACTAGGTCAATGGGTAAAAGCACAGATAACCACCCTTCAAACATGCCAGGAGGGGTGGACATAACTAGTAAGTACTGGGCCGACATCTGTGATGAACAAGTACTGCTAACTGCTCATTGTCCATGCTGGTGTCAACGACCTGAGACGTACCTCCTTGGACTACATGAAAAGAGACATTGAGGAGCTCTCTGATTATGTAGCCCAGGCAGGTATGACCCTGACCTTGAGCAGTATCCTACCTTCACCTAGAATGATGCCACAATACAGTGATAAGATGATCAGCTTTAATAATTGGCTTAAATTCTGGTGTCATTCAAAGGGGATCCAATGTCTGTCTGCCTGGGATGACATGCTGGACAAGCCACGCTGCTTCGCAAGGGACGGCTTGCACCTGTCACCCCTAGGCTTCCGGATATTGGCAAAGGCTCTTGCCACCCCCATAGTGCCTTTTTAGGCAAGGCTCAAACTCTAAACCTACCACCCTAGAACACAAAAAGTAAAAAACTAAGGGTAATGCTGCTCAATGCCAGAAGTCTCAATCTCAAGATGCACGCACTCGAGGCCCTTCTCAGTATGGAGAACATCCATGTCTGTGCTGTGACAGAAACCTGGTTCAAGGCTCCTGAGAGCACCCCAGCACTAGCAGGTTTCACCTCATATCATGCGTTCCGGCCCCAAAATCCGGACAACACCAAGAAAGGAGGGGGGGTGTCCATATTCATAAAGGACACCCACACCTCAAGGTTGGTGGCAACGCACGATGCATCGGAGACCATCCAGGTGCAATTAACCATAGACAAGACTGCTCTGCAATTTGTAGCATGTTACAGGCCACCCTCTCAAACTCTGGAACCTCACATGGCCTTCTTGAAAACAATGGAGGGGATAAATGTATCTCTAAACACCATCATACTAGGTGACTTTAACTACCCTAATATAGACTGGGAACACTACTCAAGCCCAAACACTCTAGCCCAAAGGTTCCTGGAGTTCATAAACTCAAATGCCATGGAACAACTAGTCACCATCCCCACAAGAGGAGAAAACATACTTGATCTCATCATCACAAACATGGGATCGCAATGTTCAACACCGGAAGTATACCCCTCACTGGTGAGATCAGATCATAAACTAATCTCGCTGGAGGTCCTCATCCCGCCCACCTGAAATAAAAAAGACCACAGTGAAAAACTTCTCAAAAGCCAACTTCACACTTCTAAAAACTAGTGTGGTCTCCTTTAAGGCCCCTGAGCCAGTGGTAAACATTACTCAAACCGCTGAATCACTTACAAATGCCTTCTACCAGCACCTACAGGACTGCATGGATCAGGCAATCCCAAACAAAACTAAGACTCTTTGTACCAAAGGCAAGCATCCAGTCTGGTGGACCCCAGCCATAAACAAGCTCTACAACAAAAGGAGGAAGCTACTACAAGATAGAGCAAAATCCTTGAAAGGTAAGACACCTTTGATCATTATAAGTAAAAACTAAGAGCTCTCATAAAATCATCCAAGGCAAATTTTGAGAGAAAAATCGCCAAGGACTCAAAAGACAATCATAAGGCCTCTTTAGCTATGTTAGAAACCTAGGAGGAAACTCCCAGATATGCTCAGAATTAGTTCAAAATGATGTGAAGATTACTGAACCTACACACATTGCCAACATACTGGCTGACAGGTTCAGTGCAAACTTCTCCCCCCCTCCCCCCAAAAGGAGAGATATCTATACCAGAGGATTGTAGCCCCCAAACATCTCCAACGCCCAGGTGAGAACTGCTCTCCAAAGCAAAAACACAGCATCCATGGGACCGGATGATGTCCCGGCTGTGTGCTCCATGAACTCAATGAGGAATTAAACCCACAGTTAGGACAGCTGTTTAATCTTAGCCTCACCTCAGGATACGTACCCAAGGAGTGGCGCACGGCAACTGTGGTCCCACTTCACAAGGCTGGTACCTCCACCGACCCTGGAAATTACCATCCCATTAGCTTGACAAGCCTTATCTGCAAAGCCATGGAGAGGATCATAATGGAACTCATAAATAAAGACATAGGAACTTGCAGACTTTGGATCCAACCCAGTTTGGCTTTGTCAAAGGCAGATCATGCCTTTTAAACTTGGTTGACTTTTTCGAGACAGTCACCAAGGCCATTGATGAGGAAAGGCAGTCCATACAGCCTACCTTGACCTGGCAAAGGCCTTCACACAATACCCCACTCAGGTATCATCGAAAACTCATCAGCTTGAATGTAAACCCATACATCACAAGATGGGTTGCAAACTGGCTAAGTGACAGAACCCACAGGGTCAGAGTTGCTGGAGCCATGTCAGACTCAAAGCCTGTCACAAGTGGTGTCCCACAGGGCTCAGTCCTGGGTCCACTCTTGTTTGGCATCTACTTTTCTGAAGTACAAGCAAACACAGGAGGGTTATGGCTGACAAAGTTTGCAGATGACTGCAAACTGGCCATAGTCGAAAACACATCTGACACAGATATCCTTCAGAAGGGCCTCACAGAAATGGATAACTGGTGCCAGAGCCATGGCCTAAAGTTAAATGCCAAGAAATGCATAGTCATACCCTTCGGGAAAAACAAGGTTACCCCTAGCTACCATATAGGTGGCAATCAACTGAGCACAGAAGAAGTCATCAGGGATCTGGGGACCCAGGTTGACAGTAGCCTTCGCTTGACACTCATGTTGCTAAAGTAGTTAGGAAAACCTTCTACATTGCCCACCTGATCATGAAGGGATTCACATCTAGATCAAGGGAGGTCATCGTCCCCTGTACTCATCACTCATTAGACCTATGATTGAGTACAATGCCCCATTCAGAATGTATCTGACCCGACACCTGCAGCAGCTGGAAAGGCCCCAAAAGTTCCTCACCAAAAGGATAAAGGGTCTCAAAATATGTCTTATGCTGCCCGACTGAAAGAACTCCAGCTCTATTCAGTCTCATACCTCTTGCTCAGAGGTGACCTGTGCCTGACATATAAGGCCATGTCAAACCCTGATTTGATGAATATGCTTCACCTCAAAAATCTAGATCCCTCAGAACCACAAGGCGGGAGACTTAAACCTTGACACGGTTATTAATAGAACGTGCTGGAGGGACAGATTCATCACCCAGAGACTCCTATGCTGTGGAACAAAATCCCGGTACATGTGAGGCAGAGCACCTCTGGCCTTGTTCAAGAGGAATCTTGACCAATGGATGGGGGATCGCAGATATACCCCAGGGATTACTTCAGTGTCACTGCTTGACAGAGGCACAGCAAAATAATAGGCATAGTTTTATTCAAACTAAAGGGGTGGCGAAAGCCAAATAACTATGGGCTAGGCTTATAAATGCCCTTGGGCAGATAGCCTAGTATGAACCTATGAACCTATGAACCTATACTTCATGATACAATAACCTGGTGAAGTGCCAAGCCATAATGCTAGCTGAAGTGCAAGACAGAAAGAACTAGCATAATGTACAGGTGGAACAGAAGGCAGACTGTCTGCCACCTTTAATACTTTACCACAGCTGTGCAGTTATCAGCAGCTTTGGCCATGTGAAAGTTCAGTAAGCTCTGTAGCATGCACAGTAACTGTGTAACACTATAGTCGACATACCTAGATAGGTAGGAGTTCTAATCCCAACCATGGCACATGTGTATGTGTGTGTGTGTGTGTGTGTGTGTGTGTGTGTGTGTGTGTGTGTGTGTGTGTGTGTGTGTGTGTGCGCGTGTGTGAATCATACACTAGCTGGCTCATACCATTTTTGACCTGTGTAATACCCTTTATACTTCCCTTCACTCCACTTTAGTAGACCTGTTGATGTCATCCACCTCAGAAGTACCGTTGGTTGAGTTGGAAATGTATAAGCTTTGTGGTACGTATCATAACTGCATAGCACTAAAGTAGGAATACCTAGATAGGCAGGAGTTCTAATCTTAATACTGGCAAGTGTGTGTATGTGTGCGTGTGAGAATCATGTACTATCTGGCTCATACCATTTTTGACATGTGTACTACCCTTTACACTTTCCTTCACTCTAATGTAGTGGACCTGTTGATGTCATCCACCTTAAAAGTTCCTTTAGAAGAGATGGAAATGTATACGCTCTGCGGCACATCTGATAACTGTGTAGCACTGTAGTAAGAATACCTAGATAGACAGGAATTCTAATCCTAATGCTGGCAACTGTTTGTTTGTGTGTTAGGATCATATCATGAGTGACTTATGCCATTTTGATATGTATACCATAAAAGGCTGGCGACCACCTCCCACTACCATTACGTCATACTGTGTGGTGACAGCATCTGCCTCACATACAGCAGGTTAAACCATTGTACAGTCCTCCATACAGATGTGTCTGTAATATCCATATGTATGAAACCTATACATGGTCAGAAGTGGTCTGTGTGCCTTAACAATGCCCATGTATGAGATATCATAGCCAAATAGGCCACAGTGAATATACTGACACATATGGCAGCATGAGCTATCATACCTGAGTGAAACATCATGCTGATAGGATGTCTGACGTCCTCTCACATGGCCTGCCTTCTAGGTGCAATACATGAGTACAGATGCTTGGTTTTACAAGTGAACTATACCTAGTATGGGTCACATTAAAGGCTGGAAGAGGTGTGCACCATCATATTGTGGTCTTAATTAGTATGTAACAGGGACACCTTGCATCTTAAAAGGAGTGTGTACACAATTTATACCAACTGTATAACAGTAATGTGTCACACATGACTTTACCTTAGGACGTTTGTCCAGCACAATTTGGTGGCCTCTGTCCCGATGTCTTGGCACTGACAAGTTGTGAGGTACGCTACAGGAATTTGGAAGCCTATCAGGTGAAAGCGCTTGCCAGTTTCTTTCTTAATAAAGTGTTTGTGTTCACAAGACTACATCATTGTGATCCTTTCAAAAGTGTATTTTGGACAGCTGTTTCTACTTGTAATGAGGTGAAGACCGAATTTCAACATATTATAGATTGCGTTGTTTTATGGTGGAACAAGACTCTGTTTGGTGAGGTGAAGACCGACCTGTTAATTTAAGAAAATTTGCTGGGATTTAAACAGCCAGTGTGTTTTGCTGACTATTTTACAGCAAACCGTTAGCAGAAGACGTGAAACTTTAACAACTGCTAACTTAACAGACAGTTATTGTTCAACATAAATTTGTTTTTGGCTATCAATTTGGATCGTTACCTTCAACTATCTGAGGCGCTTATTTCAAATTTGCTCTCCATTTACTGTAAGTAAAGAACTAAATCTAGAATAGTGACAGTTGCTCTGCCAAGGTGTCTTGTCATTTTCTAACTAACAAATTTTATTGCTATTATCAAGACACTAAATATAGCAGCTATTTTTTACTTGATATATATATATATATATATATATATATATATATATATATATATATATCTGTGTAAACCTCAGTATTTATTGTTAATATATCTATATATTGTTGTACACATATATGGATCTACCTACATCTCTCTCTCTCTCTCTCTCTCTCTCTCTCTCTCTCTATGTATGTTTCTATTCATATATATATTTATTTATAGGTACCAATCCTTCATCATTGCACACTTGTCTCTTCTCTGTTGTAATCTGGCTGTAAAGAAGGGTATGTTTGAGAAGACATCATCAAACAATGCAGCTGAGGTGACTTACTGGTAAGTTGCATAGGCTATGGTGTGCAAGGTCCTGGTTTCAAGACCTACAAGGGCTGTTTATTTTGTTGCTAGACAGAACAAGGACTGTTGGATACAGATTTGTTAAGGTAGTTTTGAGCAGCTTTAAGCAAGTTTGCGTGGGCTTGCCCAATGGTAAGCCGTGCTACCATACGGTT
>NC_056751.1:162003291-162020791 GCF_019279795.1 Protopterus annectens | reverse complement strand
CTGGCTTTCCCAAACATGCTATGGTGTTGCAGTTTTAGAACATATGTGGGTTAGGGTTAGTAATAGTCAACATAATCCAGGATTAGTTATAACAGCATGCATAGACATTCCCATTAACCGAAAATAACAGATCTGGAACAGTTGCATAGCAAACAGAACACATGCATATAAGGAAGCACAGTGACCATTACAAGGGCATGCAGGTTACATTGACAGCAACAGGCCATCAATGATCGTATTTCAACATGGAACATTAATAGAAACACATTTCAATGTTTGTTGAACAATTGGACACATGTACCAACAGTAGGTTTGGTGTAAAACATACCCATTGATTTGTGTGTTTAGATTATTGTTGCAAATATGGTGGGGTGGGAGAGAGATGTCAATTAACAACTTGTGTAACCTTGCAGTACTCACAACTTTAATGATCGTTGCTCTAATCATTACTCTACAGGTATTATTGCAATACCCTATGGCCTTGGTTTGGCCAGTGGTATGTTTGTACAAAGTGTATACTTCAACCTTCTTATAGCTACATTCTACTTTTATCTGGTAGACCTGTGGGGAGATGTTTGTTAACACTACCTGACTGTTTCTACACATATTCCCAGATTTTTGTTAAAAGTGTTATACATACAGCTTGCTACCACTCCCAGGATTCAAACCATGGCTGTGTCTGCTAAAAATAAACTGATTTGTGTTTCATCGGAATGAGCTATTTAGATAATGCTGCTTTTTCTTTCAGTGTTTTCTGTCTTAACCTCTCTTGGTTGTACAATCTGACCTTGTAATTACAACATTCTTATACAGACATTCCTAGACATATTTTAATGTAGCACTGTGTGAGAAACAGTGGTTGACACAACAGCACTATTCGGATATCAGATCTTGGTGAATGCAACTTGTCAAGCCATACAATACCAGAATAAGCACAACCAGTCCAGGATTTAGAACTTTATTGCCAGGCAGTTACACTTTTATTTAAATATGACTTATATGAGACTATTACTGTCATATGTCTGGTTTACTCAGTAGAAACCATACACACTTTTTATATTGCCAGGTGAAATTTTACTCCTTTATATTTATTTGGTATGACTACTACAAGCAGGATTGTTACTCATCAGCCTCGCGACGCAGCCTTTGCAACCTGCTGGCATGGGCTTCCTGGTTTACAGCCCTCTCAGCTGCAGCTGTAATGAAAACAGAGAAATATTTATGCATACCTATCCATCACATACACAGGCTGGACTTTGATAAACAGTTATTGCTATGAATACTTACTCACTGCTCTGACATCTCCTGTCTCTCTTGCTTCTTGGACCCACTGTTCCAAGAGTTCTCTCCTCTCCATTCCAAGTCAGCATGGTGGTACCGGACCTGCTCATTTGTCTGAGGGATACCAGTGGCACTGGTGAGATCATGGGTGAGACTTTCCCAGGCTTCTGCTTTATATTTGGAGCACTGTTACTGGTCCTGCAGCAGTCTCACATCATTTTTTTTTTACCAGGAGTCCTACCATGATCTTGGACTCCTGTATGCCCCAGCAATGTGCCTGAAAGTGCATGCCCTCTCCAACACCTGCCATACTGCCTACAGTGAATAGCTACAACCAGTTATGAGCTGTATTCCCTCCTGTGGGGTTTAAATATGGCCAATTTCCCACCTTTTGCCATGATTGAATGGTTTTGAAAATGCTGAACTAAGCTAAGCTATGGGCAAACCTGCTTAGCTAAGGTTGGCAGTGCTTAAAGGGGCAGGTTCACCATTGCTTACCAATAGGCAAATCCACTTAGTTGGGCTATTCATTGCTTAGTATTCATATGTATACAATGCTTACACCTGGTCAGCATAGCTGTGCAATGTTTAGCATTGCTTATGTTTTATTATATTGGTCTAACACCTGTATGGGATTGATTCATCATTCATTGCATAATATAGATTTATTTACCTTCTCTGACATCCCCCAATATGCTGTAATTAATTTATTCTTGTGTGACTATACTGTAGGGGGCATTGTGTGAATATTAAGAAAGTTTAGAACACAGTCAGCAAACAGGTTAAAGTATACAATATGGGACAAAAAATGTGATTCATGCAACCAATGTAGTTATATATTAGAAAGACCTAACATTACACTAGAGATTTATACTAATTTTAAGATTTCTTTGATGACAGGTTACTGTTTAACAAAGGGATTGATTTATTTAGCAAAAAGCATGACCTGTCCTGCCTTTTATGTGGGTAAGACTGAGCGTGCTCTTTGTAAAAGGATATATGAACATAATTATGATATAAAGAACAAAAATATGAACAATACATTATACAAACACTCTTCTACACATACTGATTTAAAAAAAATCCAATATGGTATTTTAGAAACAGTTCCAATAAACAAAAGAGGAAGTAATTGGGAAAATTTAATAGAATATAACAAAGTAAAGTGGCAGTTAAAAGTCAATGCCAGAAGACCTGAGGAATCAATAAGCACATTTCCATTACACCAGCTTTAAGGCGCAAAAGCTTAAAGCTTTTATATATAAATATTTTAGAAATTTTTTTGTAATTTTCTGTTTTTTAACATTTCGTACAGTTCATTTTTCAAGTATTATTTGGATTCATTTATTTATTATTTTTGACAAATAACCCTGACATATATATATATATATATATATATATATATATATATATATATATATATATCTATATATATATATATATATATATATATATATATATATATATATATATATATATAAATATAAATATATATATATATATATATATATATAGAGAGAGAGAGAGAGAGAGAAAGAGAGGGGGTTCTAACAACAATTTTAATAGCTTCACACATTTCATATTTTTCAGAACGTCAAAACAGGTTAATTTTATTGTTGTTCTTCATGTTGCTCATTGTGTTTTTTATTTTTATATACACATACATGTTGTGTCTTTCGGCTTATCCCAGTTAGGGGTTGCCACAGCGGAACTCCGGTCCGCTAATGTTTGGTAGTGGATTTTTACGTGCCGAGTTACCAGCCCTGGCGCACAACCTTCAATGAAGGTACACCCATTCATGCATGCCTCCACACAGAAGATGCTCTAGCTGAGAATCAAATGGGACAACGTCTTGCTGTGAGACGACAACGCTACCGTAGCACCACTACTGTGGGTTATATACACATACATACATTTAGCAATTGATGGTTTTATAAGGATAAGTAAGTTAAAGCAACTTCTTTAAACTAATAATTTTTAGTAGAAACTTATGCTTTTAGTGTAATTTTCATAATTAGCTGGCTTTAAAGTTTTTTCCATAGAAATTAATTAAGTAATTATTTTGGATATGTGACCAATTACTTTAAGTATATAAAATCAGCTTTTGGGAATGTGAAAGATGGTTCTGATGAAGTCCTGACAATATAGGATGAAAGCACTTAACCTGATAGTGTTTTTTAATTAAGTTTTTTAAACTTTATTAATTCAATAAATTGTGGTTGATTTTACTGGTCGGTCATTACTACAACCATGTACTACCTGGAAGGGAGCACTACAAGAGCTATTTTCTGGATCCAATTGTGACAGTGTATGTACATGATAGGAGTGTCTAGTTCATTTAAGCCTAAAATGCCTTTTTGTATATTTCCAGATAACACCCATAGCTCCTTATGGCATCCAGATATTTTTAAGGCCAGGCCTCTTTAACTAAGTGACTTACCAGCTAATAATAAGCATTATTAGAAAGGGCAGGGACTTAGTAACAAAATGGCACTAAGATTGTTAATCTACAATGTCCTGCAAAAGAGAAATTAATCACTGTTTGTCACTTATTATCCATATAGGTTTATAGGTATATACTAGGCTAATGACCACCAGGGCCTTTAGAAGCCTAGCCAACCCAGTTGTTTCCCTATGTATCATGGGCATTTATAAGGAAGGGTTATGTTAGTTAAGAAGTTTCTAAAGGTTTTGTGTGTGTGTGTCTGTGTGTGTGTGTGTGTGTGTGTGTGTGTGTGTGTGTGTGTGTGTGTGTGTGTGTGTGTGTAGGGAGGTATGTTAATTTGGGCATTATTGCCTGCCTCTGTCTATCAGAGGCATGGGAGCCAGACTTGGGGTGAATTTCTAATTTCCCATCCATTGGTCAAGGTTACTCTTAAATAGGGTTAGGGATGGACTGTGTTTCACATTGATAGGTAGCCTGCTCCAGAGTATAGGGGCCCTCTGAGACACATATCTGTCTCATCAACATGTCTTATTTATGTCACAAGCAAAATTTAAATCCTTGGATCTAGTTGCTCTGATGCTATTTATTTTGTGGATGTGCAAGAGGTCCATCAGAGTTGGATCCGAGGATGCCTTGCATGGTAGACATGGATCGCCTATCAGTAACCTGTAGGACATGTATAGAGATATGGCTTTAAGGCAATCCACATAGAACAATGTATTTATATCATGGATTTACCTGGTAAGGAAGGTTTATGGGTGTTCTTACTGTTTCTTATGTCTGGTCAGGTACTGTACATGCCAAAGGGGCACTATACTGGATGATGGATCTGATAAGGGCTGAATAATGTGACACATATTTATGTTCATATTTTTATAAATGAGAGATCTACATGCTTTTGAGGGTGTGGTGTGAAATGCCATGGTAGGATACAGGAAAATGCATTGCCAGTGTCCAGTCATATCCCACTATATTGCAGAGACCGATGGTTGTTTGTTAGTAATTTTGAAAATAAGCAATATTTCCACATGTGACTTACAAACTACTACATGGCATCAGGTGAAACCTTAGATGTTGTTGAAGAAAACTGTCATTGATATTGCCACTGTAAGTTGCACATTTTGAGAAATATTCAGTGTTATTTATATTGCTAATTATAATTAATTCTTAATAACCATGAACTCGGAGAGGAATTTCTTGTTGTCACATGAACATTTGTTTGGTTAACAAAAGTGTTCTTACAATAAATGTGAAGTAGGTGTTGATCCATAGCTGTATATCTCTCTTGGAGGGCTGTGGTCAAGCTCACCCAGGCCTCTAGTATTCTTTCCATTTTGCACTGACTCAGCTGTTGCAGTTCTCCTGGAAAATAGACAACCAGAACAGCAGCCACATTTCCTTGGTGCAGCACTTCACACTACCATGAGGCCTGCTTCTAGAACAAATCTCCATTTGGGCAGAAGGTTTTCCTAGCTGAAAATAAACTGTCACAAGGATCTTCTGACTATAGTAAATCCTTATCTAGACACAAGCTTTAAACAACTTCAATTTTTTCAGTCAATACAGCACAGCTTTTTAGTCAACACAGTATATATTCTTTCCCTTTTAAAATATAACATTTACTTTTGTGTCCATTAAGCAGTCAGTTGGTACTTTCTGTCCTTAAGCAGAACTTGCTTTTTTGGGTTGGGAAGGAAAAGCTCAGTCAGAGAACTTTTTTGGTGGGGAAAAGAAGCTCAGGTAAGCCACTGTCCGAGTAGCATCACAAATTACAGTTTGTGCAAAATGTTTTTCGTTTCTGCATGCTACTAGCTGCCATTGTAGCATTTAATAGTACTGAAGGTAATAAGTCAGTCAATGAAAAAGTTTTATCAGCAGGTGCAATATTTTTATTTACATGAGGTAAAGGAAAAAATGCTTTCTTTTCAGCAAACAGGGTAAATGGCAAAGTCTGCTTCTTTACAGCAAACTATTTATTTCTACATCAGTTTCACAAGTACAATTCATCCCTATAGTTAAAGCAAATCATTAATTACAGTCACTTAATAGATTTTAGCACAGACACACACACACACGTTTGGATAAGTTTCACTAAACAGGTACATTTCCTATCCAGGCTTGAAGAATATTCACACTTTATACAGCAGACACAACTTCCAGAACGGATACCCCACATTTAATATCACTAGAACCTCCATGACACAAACTTTTCTTGACTCAGTATTAGTGAAAATGGGATTATATCTTTTAACTGTTCTCTGTCTTTTATGTTTCCCAGAGACACCTGATCCTGCTTGGGACTTGCCTGCTCTTCTCTAGGCTCAGGAGCCCTCACTATGCCTCAGTCAATCAATCAATCAATCAATCAATCAATCAATCAATCAATCAATCATAAGCAAATAAATGCTTTCATTCATTGATACTTGAAAGTACCACATCTGTATTTTCATTTTGTGCATTAGCTCTGTGCAATTTCTTTTGTCTTTCTTCCCTGTCTTTATCTTTTGTATAATCAGTATGTATTCTTATACAAAATTAGCACTGGAAAAATTTCAGTGGAAACAGAAGGATGAGTTTGTTAGATTACTGATTTTTCTCCCTGTGATCCTTCACTATGTAGAATATAGACTGCAAGTCTTAAGTTCATACCACTACATTTTTACGCCTGCTTCAAATACAGGTTTGCATTTGCATTTGTTTTTTCTCCACCAGCAAATGCAATCTTTTGTCATATTTATGGCTTTGTCATATACAAAATGTTCCCCTGATAAGAATAGGTTTGCAGAGGACAAGACCTGTAAGGAAATGCTATGCATGCCACAAACTCAACAGAAAATGTAATAGAACAACCATTTCCATGGGAAAAAATAGTGGCAGGCATACTAGGAAGAGGTAGAAGCCAGACTAACCAGAGCAGCAGGGTATAAATTTGTTTCACCACAGTGAAAGTATCAGCACAAAAAAAAAAAAAACAGAAATGTAATTAATATCAGCAACAGGAAAAGCGGTAACTGTTGAAGATTAGACACATATCCAATACGTGAAATGAGGACTTTCATAAATAGTGCAGTCTCTCAAGTAACTATTTCTCTTACTACCAAATGCTGAATGATATATTTCTACAGTTGACTCTCAGGACATTTCAACAAATAAGCCAACCAATTGTCTGCCAAATACAATAGGTGATGGTACAAGGTTCAGTCCTGACCTCTGGCCAATGCCGTATGGAGTTTTTATAATCTCCTTGTGTCTCTGTGGGGTTCCTCCCACCTCCCCAAAACATGCTGAGTGTTCCGTCTCAAACTCTCCCAAGAATAGAGTTGTGGGCAGCAGCACAGGCTCTGAATGGTGTCCAAGAGGGGGAAGAGTTGTATCGACCAACCGCTTTGGGCATCTACTGTTGTACACATTATCCTCAAGATAGCTGAATTCTTCTTCTTTCGGCTTTTTCCCAGTTAGGGGTCGCCACAGCGGATCGCCTTGTCCGCACATTGAATGGCAGTGGAGTTTTACGGTGTCGAGTTGCCAGCCCGGCTCCCAACCTTCCACAGAAGGCACACTCACACGCACACCTAGGGCCAATTTAGAGTGTCCAATCCACCTGCAGCATGTCTTTGGGATGTGGGAGGAAACTGGAGCACCCGGAGGAAACCCACGCGACCACAGGGAGGACATGCAGACTCCACACAGAAGGCACCCCAGCTGAGGATTGAACCGGAGAACCTCTTGCTGTGAGGCGGCAATGCTAACCACTGCACCACCGTGGCCACCCATCCTCAAGATAGCTGAATATGGATCACAAACTGCCATTGCAGGACTAGCCAGTCAATGGTGGAAAATATGGTTCTTGTTCTTGCCTCCAGATTTGGTCATGTTGATTAATGTCATCAAATGGACATGGGTGCTTCCCTGCAGTAAGTTGATTGAGGACCAAACCTACACCAACCGACACCACTGGCTCATGATAATAGCAGGAGGGCTCTGTGTGCCCCTATTGGCCTGTGTGTGTCTGCCATAGAACCCACCAACCCAGGGTCAATAAGCTATTGGGTTAGTGTCCAGCTGCCCAGCTTGGATTACCTGGGGTAGCTCTGTTGAGCTGAAGCTGGACATAAAACCTATCAACCCGCCAGACATAAACTAAGAATTACTACACTCAATAGAGGTTCAATGACAGAATGCAGCTTGGAAGTGGATGACATGATGCTGAGCAGGAAGCTGGACATTCTATATATATCTAGGAAACTAGATGGAAGGGCACTGCAGCAAAACCACTTAGCCTGAGATCCAGAGTAAACTACTCAAAAGGAGGACAAGCTAGAAATGGTGAGGGAATTGTGGTGGGGGAGGGCTTTAGAAGACAGTGAGTGATGTCATCAGCATTAATGACAGATTCATAGCAATCAGACTCCGGTGTAAGAACAAGGCAGTATTAATCTCAGCCTATACCCAACAGCAGGACTGTGACAGTGAGGAAAAAAGTGCATTCAGACAGCAGTTGCAGACCTACTAGATAAAGCAGGACAACATAAATTGGTGTTGATCATGTGTGAACTGAATGCACATACTAGGACAGACAGAACAAAACAGAATTTGAGGATTGCCTGGGTCCACATGGGTGAAGCAACAGGAATAAAGAAGGAATGACCATTCTAGACTTCTATCTGGCAAATGGTTTGATGGTGAGCAATCCATGGTTCAGCAAGAGAGACAGATACAAGATCCCATACAAGACTGGCCAACATGCAACTTCATCCTAGTAATTTATTTTATTTTATTTATTTATTTATTTCATTTTACATTTGTTGACTGGGAATGTCTGACTGAGCAAAAGCCCTTTTTCAGCAGAGGCCCAGGGAGAAAAGCTCCAGGAAATACAAATTATAAAGTGGAGTTAAATATAAGCACTCATGCAATAATACATTGTTCATGAAAGTAAGAAGACAAGGTTCAGTAAAGTAAGAAAAACAAACATAGTACAGTATTACAATTTATGATACAGAATGCATGGAAAAATTACATAAAACAATTGCAATAATTTCATATAATTTCCTTTTTTTACCAAGCAGTGTCTTTGTTGGTGATTACTTAGTGGAAAATAGGGGATGGTTAGGAGGAAACAGTGGAAAGAGAGAAGAAAGAAGGTAATAATGTTAGCTGGATAAGCTCAGGGGGATGAGAACAGTGACAAGTCCATTGTCTTTTAAAGTATTCCTTCATAGCTGATTTAAATTGTTTAGGATGTGCAAGAGTTCTAATTTTGAGAGGAAGTTTGTTCCATTCTATAGATGGGCGATAGCTATTGCTATTGCACTCGGATTTTGACTTAGGTTTATAAATATTTAGTAGATTTTGGTTTGAGCTCTGAAGATTTCTAGTAGAGGAATAGTGGGAGATGAGGGAGCATAGAGCTGGACAATAGGCTGTCTGATATAGAACTGAGTGTATAATTTGGAGCTGTGAGAAATGAAGTAGGTGAGGTAGTTCAAGCCAGTTCAAGTATTTTAAAGAGAGACAGTGTGAGATTTATATGTTTGTTGTGCTGCGAATCTGGCTATCTTGTGATAGGTGGACTCAAGTTTAGTAAGTAGAGTAGAGTTTAGATTTGTGAGAATTTGGGAGCAGTAAGTTAAGCGGGATAGTAGGTAAGCATGAGTGAGAGTAATCCTAGCCTCAGGGGAGAGAAATTTCTGTACAGTAGCCCTAGTTTCTGGTGGGTTTTCCTGATACAATTATTTATGTGACGGTCGAATTTTAGCTGATCATCTATGGTAACTCCGGGAAGTTTTGTGCTAGATTCTACTGCTATACAGGTATTGTTGAGGGACTTTATGGTAAAGGAAGGTTTGCTATGATTGACTGTTTTGGGGAGAAAGAGTAGTAGTTTTGTTTTTTAGGGTTGAGAATGAACTGGTTATTGGAGAGCCATGTCTCTATCAAGTTAAAAGAAGACTGGGTGACAAATAAAAGTTTGGAGGGAGAGTTGGCAATGGTAATGGCAGTAGAGTCATCAGCATATTGGACAATGAAAGACTGAGGACAGGAGTAATGGAGTAATTAGTAAAGATGTTAAAGAGTAGTGGACCCAGAATGGATCCTTGGGGGACACTCATTTTAACTGGAAGGGGAGAGGAAAGAACTGAATGCCATTTCACTGATTGTAGTCTGTTGGTAAGATAGCTAGAGAACCATGCAACTGTTTCTGGGGTGAAGTTAAGGTCAGATACTTTTTTTCAGTAGGAGAGAATGACAAACAGTGTCAAAAGCCTTTCAGAGATCAAGGAATAAACAAGAGATATGTTTATGATCATCTCTAAAGCAGTAGTGGTGCTATGTTTAGGTCGGAAACCATGCTGTGTTGGAGTGATTAGTTTTTCATGTGTGAGATAAAGTATAACTTGTTTGTGTATACATTTCTCCATGACTTTAGAGAGAGGGGAAAGGATAGCAATAGGTCAGAAGTTAGAGATTTCAGAGGACTTAACACCTTTATAAATAGGTAGGGTGTAGAATTGTTTCCAGATTGATGGGACCTTGAATTCAGAGATGGAGCGATTGATTATGATAGCTATGGGCAGAGCAAGAGAGGGGGTGGCTATCTGAAGAAAGTAAGATGGGATGTCATCAACAGATGCAGAGCATGGTTTTAGCTTAGTGAGTAGAGTTTTATTGTAGGAAGTAGGAACAGGTTTAAGAGAGAAAGTGTTTAGAGAGCTAGCAGATACCAAAGGTTCAGGGTAGTTGAGAGGATTGGTATTTGGGAGGTACGAGTTGGGGATAAATGGATATTGATTCTATGAAATAGGAGTTGAAGGTGTTAGCAGTTTCATCTGGTGATTTGTCAGGGCATGGGTTAGGTGAAGTTGGGTTTCCTGGATGTAGTATTTGGTTGACTGCATTCCAGAACTTTTTAGGATCTGATTTTAGAGTAATTGGTGGGTGATGATAAATCTGTTTTGTCTTTATGGATAAGTTTTTTTGCCTGATTTCTTAGTTCTTTGTACCTTTGCAAGTTGGCTGGGTGTTTAGATTGTAACCATATTTTCCACGTCTATCTCTGGTTTTCATAAAGATATGGGTAGTTTTCGATAGCCAGGGAGATATATTAGCTTTTATCCTTATTTTTCGGAGTGGGGCTATTGAGATCACAATGTTAAGGAAAGTTGAGTTGAAGGCTTGAACTGCTTCATCCAGTGGGAGATGGGTAAGGAAGTTCCAACTAACTGTAGAGATGAGGGTTTTAAATGTTTCTGGGTTGAAGTTGGTAAGTTTGTGACAGGTGATAGTTCTATGTGGAATAGAGAGATGGTGTGTATATCTGAGCACTTTTATCAGTGAGTGGTCACTCAGGGAGTCAGGAAGTATTTCAGGTTTGTGGTATTTGGAGGGATTTGACACAAGTATCCAATCTATGAGGGTGCTGAGGGAGTGAGAGTGGTTTGTATGTGTTGGCTGTGAGATTTGTTGTGTAAATCCATATAGATTTATATGATGTGAGGAGGTAGGATTACTGAGGGTTAGCCAATTAATATTGAAAGGGCAATGGAGTGGAATCAGTGATTGCAGGGTCATCCCTAATGAAGCAGACCAGGCTGGAGACCTGGAACTTGAGTGGAGAGAATGCACAATAGATCAAGCAATTACTCAGGGCTCTAGCACCTCAAGAAAAAGAAGAGGAAATATGTGTACTTGAAGAAGAATGCCAGTGCCTGAAAACATCATATGTGAGCACTACAGAATAGATATGCGGCTGAGCCAGATATGGAAATAGAGTACATAAGGAAAGAGGGCGGTGGAATGCAGAAGTCCTGGAAGTCATCAGAAGAAAGAAGGAGTGCAGGAAAAAGTGGCAAATAGAAAAGCCAGACCAGGCCAGGAAGGAATACTGGCTGGCTAACGAAGAGTCTAAGAATAGAGTTGCAATAACAAAGAACAAGGCATCAGAGGCACTATACAAGCTTGTGGAAAGTGACTCAGTAGATGGCACAAAGAAAGTCTATCAGGTTGCAAGGCAAACACAGAAAGATAAAAAAGATAATCAGACACCCTTTATAAGGGATGCCAGCAAAAACCTGCTCACCAGTCCACAGGACATCAAAGGCAGACAGAAGGAGTACTCGCAGCAACTTCTGAATTAAGAAAACCCCACAGAAGCTGTGCTGTCCCAGACTTAGCCTACAATAAAAGAAGAGGCCACCACAGAAAAAGAACAGCACTAGGGAAAATTAAGTCAGAGAAAGCAGCAGGCTCAGATGAGGTCACAGCAGATATGATAAAGGTGTTGGGTGAGATAGGGGAGATATGGCTCCTGAGGGCACTCATGGCGGTGTGGAAAGAAATGCATATTCCAGATGACTGGAGAATAAGCATACTAGTGCCAGTGTTCAAGAACAAAGGGGGAATCCATGATTATGGGCAGTACGGAGATATCAGACTACTGTCACACTGCTCAAATGCGCAGAATTGTAGAAAGCAAGACGGGAGGTGAGCAGTCTGGATTCAGATTGGGATACAGTACAAGACAGATACTTGAGAAGAAACTAGAGATGAGGGAAGAGCTCAACTGTGTAGGTCCCAAGAAAGCTGATTTGGGCAGTGCTGCTGTGGTTCGAAGTCCTAGAGACATTGGTATAATTGGTGCAGGCTATGTACAAGGATCCAATTACTCAAGTATGAACAGTGTTCAGCTTCACAGAGGGTTGCCAGTAGGGGTGGGTCAGCATCAGGGTTCAGCTCCGAACCCACTGCTCTTCATAGTGGTGATAGACCACATTAGCAAACAGGTCAAAGGGGATGAATCAACAAAGTTGCTGCATACAGATGATGTAGCATTACAGGTGGCCTCTGAGCAAGAATTTCAATAAAGGATAAGGGAGTGAAATGCAAAACTGATGGCACACTGGATGAAACTGAGTACAGATAAGACAGCTGTAATGGCAGTAAATGGGGAGATCAGAAGAAGCTGAGAATTGTGATAGCAGGGAAAATAGTGGAACAGGTTAACAGTTTCAAGCATCTGGGAGGGGTGTGTAAGGAGAAGTGAAGTCTGAATAAGGAGGTCAAAGCTAGAATAAGAGGAGCTGTAGCCAAGTGGCATAGAGTATCAAGTGTAGTCTATGACAGAGGAATGCCAAAGAAGCTGAAAAGTGAGATGTACAAAACAGTGGTGCGACCAGTACTACTGTATGGTACAAAACCTAGGCAGTAAAGGCAGAGCACTGGGGAAGCTAGAGTTGATGGAAATTAAGTGTCTGAGACAGGTGGTATAATGCATACTGTGGGACAGATGAAGAAATGAGGACATAAGATTAGAAGCCAACGTAGTTCCAATTGCAGAAGAGATTACAATGGTTTGGGCACATATGCAGAAAAGCAGAAGACAATCTGGTGAAGATTTGGGGCATACAGGAAGAAGGGAAGAGAAAACAAAGGTGTCCAGCAAGGAGGCTGATGGCTTGTGTGAGAGAAAAGTTGCACCAGTTAGGCATGAGTGTCAAAGAAAGTAAGAGAGTGACATTGGATGGAGAGAGATGGCAACAGCTGACATGATGTCCCAATCCCATGTAGAAAATGCAAAAAAGGGGGCTGATACTAATGATGATGATGAAGGAAAGCTCATCAAAACTCACAGTATACAGAAGTCATGGGAAATCATCCATTATAATAATAAAATGTTGTGTAGCAGCTACTACAAAAATAGCTCCAATATGACACATTTTCATGAAATACTAAAAATAACAGCTTTTCAGTGAAAATTGTAATGTAAAAAAATGTACTACACTTCAAGCCAAGGATTTTGCTGACGTACTTAATGGAGCTATTTGTCAGTCTATTTCTGGAAGGGCCAATGAATTATGTAACAAACAGCAATCAGCTTTCTTTTGCCTTCTATGCTTCTGCTTTCTACAACACAGGTATGAAAGGAATGCATGCATTCTCACAGCTGCTTAAGAATATAAAAATCATTTTGCGGAATTTAGGGGATTGGGACAGTAAATAGGGACTGTGAATGAAAACATTTGGACTGAAGGTCAGATCACATACTGTGACACTAAACAATAATGGTTTGAATTTCTGTGACAGTAGTACATAATAAATGTTAGAACATTTAAATGCATGCAGTTATGGCATTTTTTTCATTCCTGTGATAGTCTGCTTATGTGCTTATATCAGCCATCCCAGAAGTTTATTGTATGCTGTCAAAAATTTGAGAAATATAGTGACATTTTACAGACTGCATGATCCAACCTCTTCCCCTTTCTCTGTCAAATGAATAGGCTACAGCCATTGCCTCATTGTAACTACAGAATGAGCTGCCTGCAAAAAGTCATTCATTTTCAATATTTGTATTGTTTTAATTCACTGGCATTTTTAGGAAGGAAGATTTTTATGTCTCCATCTGTAATAAAGTACTTCTATACAGTGGCCTATTCACAGCCACCTATCAGTTTCTGAAATAATACTCTATTGCACATTTGCATGATTCTGATTTATTTCTTTACTTACTTGAAATATTTGTTTTGCCTGGTCTTATTTGTGGCTTTGTGGAACATTATGATGAAAAGTATAGAGAATGCCTTTTACCCTTTCACTTGATTTGTGCTGACATATGTCATATTTCAACTTCTAGTTTGTTCCCACTTTGTTTTTGTCTTACTGTCAAAACACAGATTTATCATCTCCATATTTCTTATTTATCGTGACACTGATGTCCTGTTTATATTGGAGATAGGGCTTGATGGGAATTATGGCCATTATCAAGCCACTGCTTCTTCACCAGACTTCTCTGTTGTTCTTTGACATGAATGAGCAATATTAGTGGGAAGAAGGGCAGACTTCTTTTGTAAATCTAACTATGGCTTGAATCAGGTCCCAGCTGAGAGGTCAGCTCTTCTGAATATGTGATCAGTCCAAGGACAGCCTGTTGAGATCATGTAGCTTTTGGCCTTCCTGGAAACATCAACAAATTTATAGAAAAGCTTATGAATCCTGCCCACCCCACCCCATTCAGCTATTTAGTGTTGGCAGACTTCAGTATTTGGGGTCAGTGACAAGCATATTGCTTCTGCACCAAAACTATTTCAGATTACTGAAGACTTTGGGTTTGTCAAGGTGCTGCCACTGTAAACCACTTTAAAGGACTTGTCTTGCCCATAATCCTTCAGCTGGGAAGAATTATTACAGATTTGAAGGAAGAACTAGTGTCCTGCTTGATCCTTGCCTGTTTCAGTTCCACACAAGTCAGCTTTCATTTCACCTACCTGCATAGGAATTGGTTCAAAATAGGGATATAAGGAATTTATCAGGTAGTGACCTGATTCCCTAGTGGATCAGTACCCTTTGTACTACAGTGTTGATGATCCAGACAAGGTGGTGGCTACTGAACCACATCATCACCATCACCTTTTCATCAAATATCTCCATGTTATTTCTGTGATATGTATGCTTGCGTGAAGAATGAGATAGCCATCATCCTTTCAAAATTAGTAAACAAAGGGACAGCGCTAAGTATAGATGGCAAATAGGCTATACTATTGGTGAACAAATGTAAAGGCATTTTTCTATTTATCTGTCCAAGGTTAAACATAAAAAGACAATATCATTGTTCTATGAGATCTTCTCATTACTGGTGTCCAACCATGCTTTTTCAGATTGTGGTCAATCTATGCAGTGCAACCTGTATCATAAATTGGAAAGTGTTTACTTCCTTATATTGTAAGGTGACTCCTGAATGCTTTGCTAACACAATTGCCCAAACCAAACCAGAAAGTCTCCTGTCTCTAAGATCATCATTACATTAGAAGGTGGTATCTTCCAGACATGTACTGGACAGAGTTTTAGTGTATAAAGTATTCTGAAGTTTTATATTTAGCTTTACTCTTGGTCATACTAATTATGAAAGGGACATGGGACTTGCTAGACCTATTCAGTCAACCACAAGTTGTCATTCTAATGATTTTTCAGATTGGGCAGCCCTTACTAAGAAATGGATACGTCCGCTGTACTTTTAGAAAAGTAGACAGCTGTTCTTAAGAAAAAATGGACATAAAAAATATGAAGACCTATAAGTCAGCCCCTTATTTTTCTTTCCCAGGTTGCATGTAACATGATTCTTTTATAAGCTAAGCATAACCTATATGATCCATATTATTCTGTTTCTGGGCCTGCCATAATACTAAGGTAATATGTGAGAGCTTAGTGATGACCGGTCAATAGCATTATGCTATTTTGGTCCTTCTTGATCTCTTTCAGCAGAATTTAAACAGTGGACCATGGTATCCTATTGTAAAACCTTGTGATATAGTGTGGTAATAATGCCACAACTGATGAATAGTTTGTATCCTATCTGGACAAATTACACAAGGCTGTTTCTGGAAAAGTTCTTCCTTAAGACACCTTCAGAGTTCCATTTTAGTGCCACTCTATTACCTGTCTCGAAAATCATAATTTTATAAGTAGGTGGCATCCACCACACAAGTACTGGACAGAGTTTCAGTCTTTAAAAGAAGCAGCTCAGGTCGTCGCTCCTATGTAGTTAATACTGAATTATACTTCTCTTTCTCTTGAGATACTATGGTATCTCTTGAGACCTTAAGAAACTTTATAGAGGACATCATTGTTTGTTTGATGTTTATCAGACTGAAGCTTAGTCTTGGCAAGATAGAGGCTAGAGCCAAGCATGCTACACTGAGATCTTCTTTACTCCTTGGCTCAACCCATTATTATTGACAGTGACTAGACCTGCGTTTGTGATCAAAGTGTGCAGTCTTGTTGTCCTTTCACATTAAGCTTTTCCACCCTACAGACCATATGTTACAATCTGGCCCAGCAGAAGATCCCATCCGATCTGACAAGCAAGTCAGAAAATGCAAAAATGGCTTCATCACTTTAAAATTCACCTTCTTGATCTTCCATATACTACTGTATGCACATAAAGGTGACCTAATTTAAAGTTTCCACCATCATTCAACCCATAATTTCTTGCTGTCTTGAATGCAGTTCTCAGTCATACTCTTCTTGCTGTGTATAGCATAACTATATCTGTATTATGAATTGCAATAGCCAGAGCAAAGCATTCAGTTATGAGTTTCCAGCAAGTAATGTAAACACAGCAAAAACACACAAAGATGAAATAACAGTAATAATAATAATAATAATAATAATAATAGCAATAACCTTGGGTGTGTAAAGACTGCACCGTGTCATATTTTTGTAAATAATTATATTGTATTATTACAGTATCTATCGCAACACTATGAATTATAGGTTACTGCATGTCATCAGTAACCATTCATACTTTGGTGATTTACAATAAGTGCTTCTTGTTTGTTGTTTGTTGTAAGAGTTTACCTTGTTGTGGAAATGACAGCCCCTCCAAGCACATTATGGAAAGCTGGTAAAGAAGGGTACATGTTTAAAGAATCTTTGATAGAGGATTTCCTTGTGAGTGATTTTGTGCTTCAGTTGCCGGGGTAAAATGACTGCTTGCAAGGCATATTACATCAAAGGGACATCCAAGTGGAAAGCATGCAACCACTTTTAATAATGTCACAGCTCAACTGTGAGACATTTGAATCAAGTCTCTGAAACAAAATGCTTTTGGGCAACAGACTGTGTTCAAATGTTCAAGCCTTTTGCTGAAAACAGAGAAGTAACAACAAAGGTTAGCTTACGCACATCTGTAGCTTTGACTAAAAAAAAAGCAAAGAATTTTCTGATGTTGAGGTGATAAGAGTGCTTGGGGATATTCTCACACTTTGTTTGCCTTGGGAG
>NC_056751.1:161970791-161998291 GCF_019279795.1 Protopterus annectens | reverse complement strand
GATGGTGGCCAATAATATGATCATGACTGGTGGCCTGCATGCTCTTGTCGTAGTTTGTGCAGTGTGTGTGTATGTCCCATTTTTATCATTTGGAATGAGTCATAGTATGAGCACTGGTTAAGCTCACTGTGAAGGCAAGGAAAGAACACAGTTTGAAGTGCAAATGGCATAGTACTTGCCTTGTGAAGCAGAAGGTTAATCTGGATTTATGCTGTGCTGTATACTAGACAGACATCTCTCATAAGAAAACATCTATTGTGGCCTATCATGTTTCTGCTGTGCCCAGTACTCAAGCTGCAGTCTTTTGAGTAATGGTCAGATTGTAGGATTTTACCCCCCTTCCCAAAAGGAAGTCCCATGATTCTTCATAGATAAACTCTCAAAGATTAAGCAGTCTCTCTACATTAATCCACTTACAAAGCATTTCCATGGCTTCTTTGACCCCTTATCAAATTTTTGCTGATTTAAATCTGGTTATGTAAATTATCATCAGGTTTTAAATTCTTTTCACTCCCTGAATCCCTCCTCTTGTGGAGTATATCCTAGCTCCATGAGGCTGACCTCCTTTCAGTCATTAGGGTCAATTATTGTGTTGTGTCATCAATGAGGACTGGGGTGTTTACATCTGTGCTAAAAGAGACCACAATCATTTTAGGTATAAAAATATTATTAGATCCTGATCTCTGAGAACATTACCACTCTATTTCTAATCTTACATTTATTGGGAATGTAATAGAAAAAGTAGTTTATGTACATGCATATTCACGTTTTACATCTCATAACTTATTAAACCCATCTCAGTTGGGTTTTAGATTCAAACATAACACTGAGACAGTCTGGATTTGAGTGCTCAATGACCTGCTGGTGATGAGGGATCAAAGGTTGCATTCTGCCTTAGTCCTCTTTTTTGCCTAGTGACATTTAACACCATGGAGCATAGGCTCCTTCTCAAACATCTAAAGCATTTTTGTAATTTTACTTGCACTGTACTCAAATGAATTACATCCTACCACTTGGGTTGCTCCTAGATGATGATGCTGCTGCCAGGAATTAATTCTTCTTATGCTTTTCCTTCCTCTGGAATACATTTCAGCCCAGTCATTGTTCATAGTGTACATATTGTCATGAAAGGTGGCCATTATGGACAAAACAATTTTTTTTTTTTTTTATTTTTCCTTTATTGGCAGGGTTAGTCCCACTATGCCAGTAGCCTCTTTTGGGGGGGAAACCTGAAGTTTTGTTTATTCTACTAGGAGACATTTGGATGGGGCATTGGGGAACTTCCCTTACTTGACATTTTTGTGAGTGGGACCCATTTTGCAGAAACACTTTCTCTTTCATACCACATGCAGATGAGGCTTGGAGAAACAGGGAGGCAGATGGAGAGAGAGAGAGGAGATGATGGAGAGGAAAGAGAAATGGGGAAGAAAGCAAATATTGAGACCTGAGAATGTGTGCAGGATTCTGAGGAGATATTTTAAAGAAATCTGTTTGATGGAGATGAGTCAGCAAATGATGAATGTATAATTTCAACCCTCCAGTCAGGAGGGTTGAGGGGAGGGATGGTTTACTTGAAGAAATGGTGATGTAGAGTTAGCCAGAAAATAAGGGAGATATTTCCTTGAGGGGAAGGGGCATTATGGAGAAAATATAAAGAGAGGATTTGGAGAAAATTCTGAAGAATAGTGGTGAGATGGAAAAGAAAGCATATGCAGAGGAAGTAAAAGAAGGCTGAATGGGAGTAACAGAAAAGAAGGCAGAAGAAAATGAAAAATGGAAGTATGTGGTAAGGATAGGATTCAAAGTAAAGAAGACAAAGAAATGGACAGGTATGAAGTGTGGGACAACTTAATTGCTCCTCTGGATGTAAAAGCAAACTTAAGAAACTCTGAATCTACGTAAAATGGAAAATGAACATTTTAGAACACTTTCTGTAAATATGAATATTATTAAGGATATAGTAGGAAGAAAATATATTTTAGAGCAGTGTAATATGTGTGATGTAGATGTAATTATACTAAAAGACACAAGGTTTTTAAAACACAAAGGAAGATTACAGAGAAATGATGGGGAGAAAGATAATCTGGAATTTAGGAAATTATTGGTGTTCTAGAATAGCCATATTCTGCAAAAATACAGTAAAGATATTAGATGTAACTTTAGCAAACAATGCTTGAAATCTAAACATTATGAAAATCTTAATGGATTGTCAACTAATTAGCTAATTGATTGATTGAATATGATTAATTATTCTGTTGCTGTATATAAAAACGAGACTTTACTAGTTGTGTTTTAAGATCTGATGAAGCGTACATTGATGGTACGTGAAAGCGCTTATTTTTGTCATTAAAAGTTTATCTTATTTTATTTTATGTGGTGGTCCACCTTCATTTTGTTCTACAATATTGATTTTCCATCGAGTCGGACCTTCAGATAGCAGTGTTTCTTTTTATTTTTGCTTGCTGATTTGTTTTGTTTCGCTACTATCACACAATGGATTCTGTTCCAATTGAACTGGATTATAATCCTGAAGCGAGAGACCTGAAGCAGAAATGGATTTCCATCACTGAACAATGGACTAATCCTTTACTAAACTTGGAGCTGCAATTACCATCAGCAGCACTTAATACAGGTACTGTAGAGAACTTAAATGAATTCAACACACTAATTAGAGAATTGGAGAACCATCTCTATAAGCTACAGAGACTCACTTGGCAGAGGAGACACATGGAAGCTTGCCTCCACTTCCATGTTATACCTCGCGGCATGAGAGTGCTTTGTATGCCCTCTTATGGCAACAGTCACCCTGAGCTGTTAAAGAGGTGGCAGAAATTAAACACTGAATTAAGTAACAACTATATAAAACTCCTTATTGATTATTTTTCACCTTTTGAGACTGAACTGATAGGGAAAGTAGAGGCTTTGAATAAAGATCTACATGACCTATTTAAAGGTGAATCTTTTGAAAGGAGACTTGAAAGTATGTATTCTCAAATAGTTATGTATAGCGATAAACTGCAACAAACAAAATATCGCAAGCTACAACGTGACTATAAGGACTTTACAACTGGCCAAGTTTTTGTATGGTCAAAAAATGCTTATACTAGTTCGACTCAAGAAAATATGAACATTAATATATTTCAGTCACAAAATGCACATACTGACAACGTTACTGTTCCTTTAAGTGCTCCCACTACGTTAACAGCTGATATGAATGCAGCCATCGCTCTGACTTCATCACCACGTAGAACAGATGAGTTAAATTCTGCTATGTGGAGAGATTCTCCACCACCTAATCAACATGCTTTTGCTACAAATCATAATGAACATTCTTTGGGAGCTAGATCAAAACAACCTACTGGGAACATGGACTGTTTGTTACCGCTCCCCGTGAAAACACGTATCCAGTCCAGAAGCAGGTCAAACAGCCGTGGACGCAGAAAAGGAAGTTTTCAGGCGGAAACTTCGAGCAGAGATGCCGAATGAGGGACTAAATGACCTTGTATTTAATTATTCCAGGTTTGACTTTAGTTCAACTGATTTATCTCTATTAAATAGAGGTCTTACTTTTATTCCATCGCAGAACAGTTGTTTAAGTGAGTTGCTCACTGACTTACGAGTGTTTGGACGTACTGTTGCTTTAAAACTTTTGTATAATAATAAGCAAACTATTCAATTAACAGATCTAAAATTTTGTCCTAAACGGAAAAGTAATTTTATACCTATATTGCCTAATGTAGTTGACTGTTTTGTGAAGCTATGTGAAAAAGATTTTTATGTTTATTTTTCAAAATGCAGGTGTTGCTATTTTAATATAGGCAATGCAGAATGGCGCTCTTTACAAGCTTTGAGTAGTAATACTGAATTAACTATAAAGCCAGCTGATAAGGGAGGGGGGGTAGTACTGCTTAACACCCAGGATTATTATGATAGTATGACTGAAATGCTACATGACATTGATACTTATCTTATGATAGATCAAGCCACATTAGATAAATTAATAAATAAGATATATGATGATTTATATGACCTTTTGATGTGCAGACAAATTAATTCTGATCTATATAATTATTTTCTAATAGAATACCCTCTACTACCTTATATAAAAGGTCTACCTAAGGTACATAAGAAAGTCTCACCTTTACCAATGCACCCCATTGTGGCAGGTGAAAGATTGATAACAGAAACTATATCAATATATATAGAAAAAACACTTAGTCCATTAATGAAGGACATACCTACTATATTAAAGGACACTTACCAATTAATTGATACAATTGATTCTTTATTTATGGAAGGTTTATCTAATACATGCCTACTTGTTACCCTAGATGTAAAAAACTTGTTTACCTCTATTCCTAATGATTATGGAATAGAGGCTATTAGAGAGCTATTAAATCATGTCCCTGATTTTACTAATGATGAACAAATACTAATTTGTACTCTACTAGATATTACTTTAAATAATAATGTTTTCATGTTCAACAACCAATTATATTTACAGAAATGGGGTGTTGCAATGGGCACCCCATATGCCAATACATATGCAAACTTGGTAGTCTATTACTGGGAAAAGAAACATCTTTTTAACACTGTTTTTTACACACAAATTTTAATGTATAGGAGATTTGTAGATGACATACTATTCTTTTGGAATGGTACCGCTGATGAATTGAATGATTTTGTTAGCTATCTGGAATCTACCACTGACTTCCTTAGATTTACAATGGAATTTTCCATTTCTCAAATTAATTTCCTTGATATTACGATTATTAAAGATCTACATGGAAATCTAATTACTAATTTGTATAGGAAGACATGCTGGAAGAATACATTACTTCATTTTAACAGCATGCATCCACGGTTTTTATTTCCTAATATAGTCAAGAGCCAGTTTATTAGACTTACCAAGTTATGCAAAGAAACTACACAGTTAACTGCACAAGATGATTTGTTGGAACACCTCTTTGCTGTAGAGGCTATAATAATTCTATGGTTAAGAATCTGAGAGAATCTATTATTTCTAATGAGAACACTTGTAGAGATGAATTGGTTTACACTAGAATTAAAGGCTTGAGACATGCTAGTCGTAATAAAGGTGATCAAAAAGTGACTTTCACAACAAGATGTACCAACGACAATAGAGAGGTAATGAGAATTGTACGTAAAAATTGGCATGTACTTACAATAGATCCTGATATCATTAAATTGGTAGGTGAAACACCAAGTTTTACATATAGGAATAGTAAAAACCTGAAGAGACTGATATGTTCTGATTATAGCCTTAAAAATACTAGGCAACCATGCAATAAAGTGAAGGTCTATGGTACTTTTGCTTGTGGTAAATGTAGTTCTTGTGACTCGATTAGTGATACTCAAGAATTTATACATCCCATTCTGAACTTTAAGTTTATACCTAGGTTTTTTGCAACCTGTGATAATGTTAATCTTATATACTTGGCGACCTGTAAACAATGCCAGGCCTTCTATGTTGGCCTGACAACAAGAAGACTAAAAGACAGGATATATAATCACTTATATGACATTAGGAAACAGAATCCACTAAATGCCTTAGCTAAACACATTATGATGAATGAGAGGCATGTGTTTATATTCAGAGTATTGCAATTAGTAGTCCCGAATAAGAGAGGAGGGAATAAGGTTAATTATTTGGAGACCATTGAACTTCAATGGATTTTCAAGTTATGTGCACATCAAACACCAGGTCTTAATCATTTTATTATGATAAAACCTATTCTTGAAGCTCGTAGCTTAAAGTAGTTCATGCTATCATATAGTTCATGTCTTAATATGAAAATACACATATATATTTACTTAAATCCTTAGATTTTAATTTTAAATCATTTTAAATATTTAGTTATTTAACTATTGCATACAGATGCATTATATTTACATATATATTTTTGTATGCTTTTATACATTTAAATATATATATTTTAATATTAATTCATATATTTATATATATATATATATATATATATATATATATATATATATATATATATGTTTTATATGTCTTATATATATATATTTACTTTTATACATTTATAGACTAGTTGTCTTATTACGCATCGCAATGCTATTGCAATACATTGTAATTAAATGGGCTTCTAAAAACAATGTTTGAAATCTAAACATTATGAAAATCTTAATGGATTGTCAACTAATTAGCTAATTGATTGATTGAATATGATTAATTATTCTGTTGCTGTATATAAAAACGAGACTTTACTAGTTGTGTTTTAAGATCTGATGAAGCGTACATTGATGGTATGTGAAAGCGCTTATTTTTGTCATTAAAAGTTTATCTTATTTTATTTTATGTGGTGGTCCACCTTCGTTTTGTTCTACAAGATCATATTACTATGAGAACATTTTATAAAAACTGGTCTGAATGGTGGATGATGTTTAAGGAAAAATATAAAAATGTTTTGACAGTGGCAATACGATGTGAGAAAAGTAGAGAAAGAAGACTATAAGATAACATATAATGATGTTGGAAGATTTAGAACATGCTAGAAAATACTTTGACTGAGCAAAAGAATTATATGAAAGAAATCAAGAAAAAGTATAACCATTGTTATATAAGCAAATATATTTTTTTCAAGGAAAAAGAGAAGAAGTATTGAGTTACATAAGCAGGTTAGTAAAGGAAGATGGTAGTGCAATGAGAGAAATAAAAAATGTAAAAGGAAAAATAGAACTCAGGAAAATATTACAAATAATATAGTTTAATATGAACAAGAAATGTTTAAAAAAAGTAGTGAAAAACATGGAAAGTAAAACAGTTAACATAAAAAGAGAATAAATAGTTGGAAAGGGAGTTTTTTTAAATAAGCTAGATAAAGAATTAGGACAATAAATGCATATTTGGCTGCAAGACCAGATGGAATAGGGTATGAAATGTATAAAAATTTAAGGGACTGGAAAAAAGATATTTGCAAAGATTTTTAAGGAATGGTTAAATGAGGTTTTATATATAAAGAATTATGAAGTGGAATACTTAAATTCATATGAAAGAAGGAAGATAGAAGACAGTTAAAAAAAATGGAGATTGATAGTACTAAATAATAATGATTATAATATCTTTGTGAAAATAATACAAAAGACTTTTAAAGCTAAAATGGATGATAGTATATATAGTATAAAGGGGAAGGGTTGTCAAGAATTATTGATCGAAAAATTGTGGATGATATTATGAATTGAAAAGAAACTAAAATCATGATATGAGACCTTAATAAGGCATTTGCTACAACTGGACATGAAATCTAATGGGTAGTAATGAAATAATATTACATAAGTAAGAAAGTTGGGTAATTATGTGTATCAGTGTATAGTAATAAAGTAAAATACTTGTAAATGGGCGATTTAGCCAAATGGTACATATGAAGAGTGGTGTAAGATAGGGATGTCCAACAAGTTGTTTAGTCTTTGCATTAGTTATGAATGTTATGGAATGTGAAATAAATCACAAAATGAAGGACGAGGGGTATATAACACCTGAAGGGTTAAGAATTCTAATTTTGTTAAGACATGCAGATGACATTATAATAATTGAAGAAAAAACAAAATGTGGATAAAAGAAGTAATAATTTGCACAAATGAGTATCTAGAGGTGATAGGGATGGCTTTAAATAAACAGAGCAGTAAAGGTTTAGGTGAAGTAGTAAAGATAGGGGGGTATGTATACTTTACAATGAATTAAATTTCTGTGTTAGGTATACAGTTTGGGAATAAAGATGCAAGTAGAAGTCAATGGGGAAAAACAACAGAAGAAATAAAACAAACCTGTCTTTTCTGGAGAACATATAAATTATAATTCAGAAAAAAAACTTTATTTGATAAATTCAGTACTGATGGGGAAAATATCATACTTAGCAAGTGTATTTATGCTGTCAACAGTATTTGAAAAGGAATTATTGCAGATCTCTTTTTTCATTTACATGTGGTTCTAGATTAAACCCTGTAAAGAAAGCAGCATTGCATGTAAATACAAATGAAGGAGGATTAGGGTTAACTAGCCCAGTGGTATATACTGCTTCATTAAATTTGTACAGAGTATTAAAATAGATAAAGAAAAAGGTGAGAGATTAGTATTAAAATTGCATAAACATAAGTATGATAAATGTTGGGGTACAGTAAAAAAGAGTAAAAGAAAAATAATGTATACATTAAATAAAATGTTACCAAGAAAAAAAAATTTTGTGGAAAATAAAGTTGATCATAGAAAAAGATATAAAACTATAGTATAAGAATGTAATGATAAAACATTACTATTTAAAAGCATGGGAAAATCTAACAGATGAATAAATTAAAGCTATAAAATTAAGAATCAAATCTTCTAATCAGAAAGTAGAATGTCAAGATTTTTTTGCGGAGACTTGTAATAGATAAGTTACCTGTAAAAGGAAATATGCCACATAAAAAGAAAAAGTGATAGCATATGTTTATGTTTTCAAGAAGAAGAAACTGCAGAATATGTGTTTCTGAAATTATGAGTAAAAAAGTTATGGGGAAAACTATGTAATGAACATTTTTTCAAAGATACAAAATAAGTGAGTGAACATGAATATGATTAAATAAGGATATTATAGGACTAGAAGTAAAAAATATGTTAAAAGAATAGATAAAAATGTATTTCATGTTATATTGGTTCTATGGAATGAAAGAGTAAATAAAATTATGTTTAATGGTAAATGGATTTCAGCAACAATATTAAGTAAAACCAGATGGAGGTTATTGGAAAAGGAGTAGAAGTCTAAAAGGGATAAAAATTTTGTACTATTGTAAAGGAAGTTTTAAATATGTGTAAACAGATTTGTATATCTATATAGTTTTACATATAATTTGTAGATACATAATTATGTTGTAAATAAAACTTATTTTTGTATATAAATAAAGGGCCTCAACTCTGTTGTTGCAAGTAGGATGGTAACATGATCATGGACTGCTTGCTTCTGTTCCAAGTGCAGTAGCAGCTCAGAGAAGCAGGTGTGGAGAAGAATGTAGCCACAAGAGATAGGGTGTGGTAGTTGTACTCTTATGAAGGCAGTCAAGTGTTGGAAGTTGGCAGGAGAGAGGAGAAGGCAGGCAAGCAATCTAATTTTATGTTATGCTGTGGCAAGTCAGGAGAGAGGGCAGTTAATCCTTCTGTGGAGTTATGGATGTATGGCAGCTTGGGGTAGGGAGAGAAAATAGTTGAGTCTTCTTTTTATGTTAACAAAGCCGAGGAAGGGAATATAAGGAAGGAAAAGGCAGTGAAACTTTTTGCTGACTCAGAGGATTTGTTTCAACAGACTCTGTTTGGAGGAGAGGAAGAGTCAGGAAATGTATGTGTCATTACAACCCTCCAATGGGGGGTTGCAGGATGATTTACTAATGGATATGCTTAATACTAGTGAAATTGAGAATGGGAAAAAAACTTAACAGGGTGACATTATGGCCAAAATGCAAGTTGAGGAAGTGAAGAAAAAAAATCATATGCAGAAATGTCCAGAGGAAGAAAAGAAAGTAATGAAGATACAAGTAATACAGGGACAAGGATAGAAAAATTTTCTGTCAGAATTTTCAGTAAAGAAGTGGAAGGAATAGACAAGTATAAAGTTTGTAATCATGGTTTGGAATAATGTAATAATGCCTTTAGGGACAAAAACATCTGTGGTAAGAGCTTTTATTCACATTAATAAGGAAACTTGTGAAATCTTATTTCAGACTGGTTGCATGTTGGGAACATTTCTGGGAGAGTAAAAAATAATAATAAAGGGTGTTATCCATGGAATAGGTACATGTTTAAAGTATTTGGTATGGAAACAAAAAATACATATTCAATTTAGGACAGCAGTAGAAAAAGAGACTTTGGAAGGACATTTACGTAAAATGTGTAAAGACTTTCTGGACATTTCTAAAGTTTTTTGATAGTAGAAGTTGTTGGATGGGATTATAATGTGTTGTTGAAAATGGAGAATTAAAATATTATACATAGCCCTAGTATCATCAATGCCAAAGGAGACAAAGATGTTGTGAAATACTGGAGCCAAGCAAAAACATGTTTTTTTTCTGTGGGAAATCAGATTATTTAATTATTAACTGTGATAAAAGAATATGTCATATATGTGGAGAAATGGAACATGATGCAAAAAATGTAATTTGAAATGTAAGAGATCTAAAAAAAAGGTGTTGCACATGGATGGATTGTAAAGAAAATACAGATTTTTTAGAAGGGGAGTCAGACATTAACCAAAAACAGAAAGAACAAATACACACAAAACAAGAAATAAAGGGAGATGGTAAGGATAATGATGGATAAAACAGAGAAGAGCCTAGTAAAGAAAAATAAATAGAGGTAGGTTCAGAAGTAAGTGATAATAAAGATATACAATGGAATACAGTAAAGGAAAAGAAACATTTGATGGGTAAAAGTGTGTGTGTGTGAGAGAGAGGGGGGATTTATAGAAACCAATACAAAAGAAAAGAAAGAGAAAAGATGATTACACTGAAAAAAATGATTTAGCAAGAATACTTAAAAAGAAAGAAAAGGACAATTGTAGAATAGCAGCCATAAATGTAAATAGTATAAAAGGTTTGGTTAAAATATTAGGTATTTTGTAATGGTGCAAAAGACTTGATACAGATATAATTGTTTTAGAAGATATAAGATTTTTAAATGAAGATGACAGAGTACAAATAGAAACATTATGGGGAGGTAAGGTAATGTAATATGTAATTTTAGAAGAGAAGCATATACAGGTATATGTATTTTATGCAAGGATTCAGCTAAAATATTAGACATAACCTTAGTTGTAATGGGTAGATTAATAATTTTAGATGTAAGATGGAAATAAGAGGTAAATAGAATTATTCTGCTTTATGCATATGTCATAAGAAAAGAAACAGAAAATATGTGTCAAAAAAGTTTTGGATTATATAGTAGTAAAATATATGTTATAATTGTAGGGGATTTTAATTGTGATTTGAGAAGAAAGAGAAAAGGGAGGCAATACTAATAAAATGTTAGAGCTAATTAGATGTAGAAAATTTACTAAATGGAGAACCAATAAATGTTCATATAGTACAGGGAAGCATAAAACAGAGATGGGTTATTTCTTTATATCATCACAGAGACTGACAAGAGAAGAAGATGTAATAGAAACAGGCTTTTTCAGATCATGTTGCCATTTCGTTAGAGATTAAGCATAAAGAAGAATAAATAAAAATAGGAAGAAGAATAAAGAGAATAAAAAATGGGATAATAAATGAAAAATTATATTAATGGAAATTTTTGGAATGATCACATTGGTATGACAGATTTCTATACAAATTGGTCCAACTAGTGGATAGCATTTAAAGAAAAATATAATAAATTTATTAACTCTCTGTACCTACATTTTCTCTGTCAAATGTTGAATGTACATTTTCTTTGTGGAGCTTTTCTCCCCAGGACTCCATTGAAAATGGGTTCTTTATGGCCCAATGGACTATCCTGGTAAACCAACTGCAATAAATAAATAAATAAATAAATAAATGTAACACAGACTGGCAATTAATAATATGAGAAAAGCACAACAAGATTACAATAATGTACTTAATGATGCATTTAATAACACAAATAAATGATAGAGAATATTTTATTAAATAAAAAGAAATAGACTAAATGAATAATGAGAAAGTAAACACTTATTATATAAACAGATATATTTTTGCAAGAAAGGAAGAAGTGTCTCCATATTTCAATAAAATGGCTAAGGAATATGAAGGTACAATGAGAGAAATGAAAGATGTAGCATGGGAAATAAACAAGAAAAAAATCATGGAAATAGTGGTAGAGAAGGTAAAATAAATATTTAAAGATAAAAGATAGAGAGAAAAAAGCAGTGGAATGTAGAGATGCTTTCAGAACAGGATAATAAGGAATTGGAAAAATACATTTAGAAGAAATGGACAGAATATTAGCAACAATCAATATAGAATTGGCAAGAAGATCTGATGGAATAGAATATCAAATGTTTAAAGATATGTTACTCTGGTAAAAAATGCGTTTTTAGAGGAAGGACTTAAGTATAAAGAATCATGCAGTGGTATCTTAAAATTTATATGTAAAAAACAGGATAGAAACAAAATAAAGAATTGGAGACCAGTGGTATTAAATACAAAATCCTCTATTTTTTTATGAAAATTATGCAGAAAAGAATGGAAGGTAAAATTCATAACATACTAAAAGTAATAATATATAGTGTCAAAAGGAAAGGAAGTCAGGAGTTATTAATGATTATTAGAAAATTAGCAGATGATTGTATATACCAGAAGGAACAAATGAAAATAATGATAGATGACCTGAACAAGGCTTTTGATTTTATACAAAATGAAATATTATGGAAAATATTTCATTCTTAAATATTAGTACTAACATAAAAATGTATATGCTACAGCCTATGAATATAACAAAATAAATGGCTTGGTAAATGGCTGGTTAAGTCAGGAGATAAATATTAAGAGAGGAATAAAACAAGGATGTCCATTAAGTAGCTTCATGTTTGTACTGGTAATGAATGTGATATTAACTTATATAAATCAAGGTATAAAGAAAGAAACATATGTTACTAAGGAGAATATTAAATTGCCTATTATGTTACCCCACACAGATAACATCACACTTGTTATAAAATGTGAAAGGAATAATAACAGTATTAAAATATTTAAATGAATGTTTAAATGCCATAGGTTTATATTTAAAGAGAGAAAGAGTAAAAGATTGTGGTCTATGGGAAGTTAGGAAAAATGAATTTAATATGGAAGAAATATAGAATAAATCAAAAATGAAAGAAAATATGGTATAAATTATTATATGCAAGTATTGTTATGTGTACCCTTGGAGAGATTTACAGGGTGAGACAGTCAAAGTTATAAATGCAAGAACAGAAAGAATTAAGAATATGGTACAGTGCCAAGATTTTTTGTGGACATTGACTATAAATAAGTTACCAGTAAAGACCAATATACTTTACAAAAAAACAAGAAGAAAAACATGTAAAGAAATTGAAACAGCTGAGCATGTATTTCTGAAATGTAAAAGATCTGTGAAGTTATAGAAAAATTAGGTGATTTAAAATACTTTGATGATATAAAGGGAATGGATGATGTAAAAATGGACACGACTGAATATGATTTTTATGGAAATAGAAACAAGGACTATATATATATATATATATATATATATATATATATATATATATATATATATGGGTCTATATTATCTTATCAATATATATGGGTCTATATTATCTTATCAAAGAGGCATTAAAGTGAATGCCTCTTCATCGGCCTTTAAAGAATGAACCACCAGTTCCGCAAATGGCTGATTCAGCGATTTATTTTTTTTTCCTAGGGAAAAAAATCACTAGCCCATCAGCGTGAATTTGCCCCTTTCCCCACTGTAGTGTGATATTGATTGGTATATTTAGTTCGGGGGGTGTGGGGGGCAAAGCATGTGTTTTTAGTGATGTTTAATTTCTGGCCGGATCAGTGATTTTTGTCCCTAGGAAAAAAATCACTGAATCAGCCATTCTTGGAACTGGCAGTTCGTTCTTTAGGGGTCAATGAAGAGGCATTTGCTGTAATGTCTCTTTGATAAGATAATATAGATATATATATATATATATATATATATATATATATATATATATATATATATATATATATATATATATATATATATACACATATATATATATATATATATATATATATATATATACATATACATATATACATATATATATATAGACATACAAATATATACATACATACATATAGGACAAATAAAAGTGTTTAATATGGACTATCTGGAATCAAAGAGTGAAACAAATAATGTTTATTGAGAAATGGAACTTGGCTGCAGTGCTAGAAAAAATAAGATTTTGGCTTTGGAAAGTGAAATTGTGGCCAAAAACTTGACTAGAAAATTGAACTTATGCACAAATGGAAGTCTGCAATGTGTATTTTAAAAATATAATATACCTAGTATTGTAAATAGTGTAAATATTGTAAATATTATTTAAATACTGTAAATATCCTTAAGATAAATGATGCCTACTCTTTTTAATAGGTGCCATAGAATGTTTTACATCCACCTGTGCTACCACCAACTCAAGTAGATGGGGCCTCAGTTAAATGCCTCATCCAAAAAATGGCATACTCAGGAGTAAAGCACCCCCTTACATTGTACTACACTATTAGCAATTAGTCTACTTGGTTTGAGAATAGAACCCACAGCCTTCTGCACTGAAAGCCAGTGTGCTACCTGTTGCACCACAGACACTGACATACAGAATTTAGTATCGCTCATATGCTATTATCCAGCTTTATCTCTCCTTCTATAAAGTATGAATGTACCCTAGGATGCCCTAGAAGATGTAATTGCAATACCACCATGGTAGTCTCTTTAGCCACGTGCCTATCCTGTCGAGAATTTTATGAAGGAAAGACCATCAGGAGACTTCGGGACTGTATTGTAGATCATTTGAGGGATATCAAAAATAAAAATATCCATAATGCCCTATTTATTCATACCTTGGAATGTCCATATTTCAAAAGATTTGTATTTTTTGTTATTGACAGGATCTGTGTTGATGCTGGGGGGGGGGTGATGTTAAACTTGAGTTGGAAATTAGGGAGAATAAGTGGCAGAAATGCCTGCTGCAAACCTGGGTTGAACAGTTTTGTTTCAATAGCCCCCTTTTTGAAACAGAGAGCTACAGAAATATGAGTTGTTTATTATTAAGGGAATTTTTTTTTTTTTTTACAATTTTACTGCTGTCTGTTATTACTAACATTTCTGGTCTTCTGTTTTGTGTACTTATTGCAGTTATAATGCTTTTTAACCAATATTATAAACGTTACAGTATTTTTTAATGTTTGAAACTTTTACAAGAGTAAAAGAAATGTAACTTAGCTCAGGGTTATCTTTTTACTTATGATGTAATTAATTGAATGATTGATTATTACCTTGAGTATATACATACAGTTTAGCTTAATTAGTTTGACTCTGAAGAAGCCATTTGAATTTTATGGCTAAAGCACTTAGTCTGTTGGTGCTATATTAAACTGTTTACTACAACTTACTGCCTTGATGGCTCGATTTTTTATTTTTCAGTGTTTTTTTCTTAGTTTATTAGCCTTGTGGCTGTTGTGTTATTTGCTGTATTTGCAAGTCCCATTGTGGTTTTTTAGATGTTTGCTGTTTGTTTGCACCATGGAAACATTACTAATTCAGCTGAATCAGTCTATTCAAAGACTGGAAAGGAAAATGATGGAGACAGCAGTGAATACTTTATCTGAGTCCCAAGTGGAACTTTTTACTCTTCATTCACCAGTGGTTTTGGAAGAAAGGCTGACTTCTGAAACTGCCAATAGGGCTGAACCAACAACTGGTGATTTCAGTGAATGGTTCAACCCACTAGAAGTGGACTTTTCCAGTGGTAATGACAACCATAACCAGGGAATGTCACTTAAATCACAGTTGGGGTTATTTGAAAAACTTTGTAGGAAATTTAGAATGCTACAGCTTGACAATGAATTCTTAACCAAATCATCGGCCTTGAAACAAGTACCTAAAGATTTAAGAGTGTGGAAACGACCACTAAGGATAGAAGAGGGTACATCAGCATTTCGTGAACTGGTTAGTTTGTTTGACAGGACTGGCTTTGAAATTATGGAAATAATAATTAAAAACAACAAAAGTAAGTTGACTTCCTTACAAAATGAAATTACATTATTAAATCAAAGCATTGTTTCTGATTGACTTTTTTATCAGTGGAAAGCAAACTATGACAAGGTTTTGAAAGCTATTGACAAGTTTGTGAAGGACAATACATTAAGGAAACAACATAAATTAGATAGAGATAAGCTGATTATTTAAAAAAAGACAAGTTTATGCTGTTACTTCATGGCCCCAACAGAATGACAATGTTGTTATTAACAGTGGTTCTCCTAACCATGAAAATGGACAAAATGTTCATAATAATAATGTTATGGGAGATGGTATGAGAAATGACAAAGTTGCAAGAGATGGCTATTCTTTTCACAAGGGACAACAGTTGAGAAGGTCCAAGAGACTCAAAATTTAGGGAAGGGGACCTCATGGGGTTGGCAAAGTTACAGCTCCTATGTAAACAGGAACAAGAAACATTTCAACAAGGGGCAACACCAGCCTTGGTGGAGAGACCAATATTGACTGAAATAAAAGAGGCTGAAACATTGTTTGTTTTTGGAGACACTTCCCAGGACCCTATTGTTTTTGATGTACCAATAGAATGTAAAATTTTGGAAAAAGACAATTTTTATATTTAAAACTTTAGTGACATAAGTATTACTGAAGGTCACTTTACTTTATTTAAAAAGGGAATTTCTTATGTACCAAGTTTCAAAACTGATATTGCTAATGTGCTTATAAGCTTGAAGATGTATATTAGAAAACTGAATTTAAAGATGTACTTTGGAAATGTGATTAATAATAGTGATACCAACCAGGCTTTGTAATTTAAAAATACCTTTATTCCCCTGAGTCATCCTTTAATTACAGCATTTGAGAGATTGTATGACCAGAATTTTAGGAAAATAGTTAATGAGACAAACTACAAAGTTAGTAATTTGACAAAAGATGAAATAAGAATTTTAAAGGAACTGGCAGGTAATCAGAATTATCGGGTAATGAAACCTGATAAGGGGGGGTTGTTATCATGTCTCAACTTGGCTACATTTTAAAAATGTATGAAATTTTAAAGGATTCTACGACTTATAGTAGGACCTTGAGAAATGATACAAATAGAGTGTATGCTAAGATAAATAGTTTTCTGTTTGATGCCCTGTTTCAAAATTCTACAGATGTAAATGATGTCAAGTATTTAACTTTTGGGACACTGAAGATCCCAGAAATATTTGGGATACCAAAGACACACAAAAATGCACAAAACATCGCATTTCAACCTATTGCAGCAGCAAGAGGGTTGAAGACTGAGCCTATTGCAGCATATGTAGACTTTTATGCAGAGAGCTATAATTAACTCCCCAGGTGATGTTGAGATCCTATGGCCTCACTGTGACCAATGATTAGTGTCAGAATCATGGCCTTAAGCTAAATGCAAAAAAATGTGTCATCATCCCCTTTGGGAAAAACACAGTTCCCATGAATTAACACATCAATGGTAGTCCACTGAACACAGAAGGCTTTATAAGAGATCTGAGAACACAGGTTGACAGCAACCTCTCTTTTGACCACCACATTGCCACTGTGGTCAGAAAGTCCTTCTATGTGGCACATCTCATTACTAAGGATTTTGCATCCAGGAAGAAAGAGGTCATTGTCTCTCTCTACTCTTCTCTCATTAGGCCAGTCATTGAGTACAATGCCCCATTTGGCATGTACATCACTAGACACCTGCAACAACTGGAAAGGCCACAAAAGTGCCTCACAAAGTGGATCCTAGGCCTTAAACACTTGTCCTATATGAACAGATTCAAAAAACTCCAACTATACTTTGTCTCATATCACCTACTTAGAGGTAATCTCTACTTGACTTACAAAGCCATGTCTGACCCAGCTCTGTTAGAAATGTTACATCTAAAGAAATCCCAATTCCTCTGCACCACACAGTCCAAAGACCTCAACCTCATTACTACAGTCAAGAGAACGTACTGGAGGAACAGGTTCATAACCCAGAGACTGCCCATGCTATGGAATAGACTTCCCATACATGTCAAGCAGAGTACCTCACTGACCCTCTTCAAGAGAAATCTTGATGAGTGGATGAGAAATAGAAAATTCACCCCTGGAATAACCCCAGTGGCTCTACTCGACAGAGGCACTGGGAACTAAGGTCAGGTGGCATGATGCCAGGTAATCCTATGGCTAGGCTTGTAAAGTCCCCAGGGTCATTAGCCTAGTACACATCTATGAACCTATGAACCCAGTAGTTAGGGAGGCACCTCATACCCTAAAAGATTTGTGGCACTGTTTGGAATTGCTGAGACAAGCTAATGTTGGCAACACAGATTATAGTTTCTTGACTGTTGATGTGGTCAACCTGTTCTCGGTAATACCTCATAAGGAGGGGTTGGAATTTTTTCAAGAAAACCTGTTGGCCAGTAAGGTTATTGACCAATCCAAAATCAATTTATTAGTGGAATTCATGGAGGTGGTCTTGACAAATAACTACATTATGTTTGAAGGTGAATTCTTCCATTAGGAAGCTGGAGTGGCTATGGGAGCTAAATGTGCTCCACGTTTCGCCAACTTGGTCCTGTTGGAATGGGAAAAGGGATATGTGTTTTCCTCTGCCTTTATGGCCAATATTGTGTTTTATGTCAGAATTTTAGATGACATCATGATAATATGGTGAGGAGAGGAACAACATCTGAACAACTTAATTGAATACCTTAATGGTTTAACCATCTTCTTTGAATTCACTTTTAATTAGGATCAGCCCTGGCTGCTGTCTGCTCTGCTCCCGGCTTCTAACCCATGTTTATCTTGTGCTACCAGCACTAGTTTTTAGGAGCATAAAGGACCCTCTCCTTCTTATCAGAAGCTCATCTCACTGAATAATTCCACCCTACAATCCCTCTCCAAAGGACACCAGCAAACTTCCTGCTTATCTTGTGCTACCTACACTAGTTTTTAGGAGCATAAAGGACTCTCTCCTACTTATCAGAAGCTCACCTCACTGAATAATTCCACCCTACAATCCCTCTCCAAAGGATACCAGCAAACTTCCTGCTTATCTTGTGCTACCTGCACTAGTTTTTAGGAGCATAAAGGACCCTCTCCTACTTATCGGAAGCTCACCTCACTGAATAATTCCACCCTACAATCCCTCTCCAAAGGACACCAGCAAACTTCCTGCTTATCTTGTGCTACCTGCACTAGTTTTTAGGAGCATAAAGGACCCTCTCCTACTTATCAGAAGCTCACCTCACTGAATAATTCCACCCTACAATCCCTCTCCAAAGGACACCAGCAAACTTCCTGCTTATCTTGTGCTACCTGCACTAGTTTTTAGGAGCATAAAGGACCCTCTCCTACTTATCGGAAGCTCACCTCACTGAATAATTCCACCCTACAATCCCTCTCCAAAGAAAACCAGCAAACGTCCTGCTTATCTTGTGCTACCTGCACTAGTTTTTAGGAGCATAAAGGACCCTCTCCTACTTATCGGAAGCTCACCTCACTGAATAATTCCACTCTACAATCCCTCTCCAAAGGACACCAGCAAAGTATGTTTGTGGAATAATTCCTGCCAGAAAGACTTTCTTCTACTGTACCTATACTACATGGTTGGAGAAAGTCCTGAGCTAAGACAGCCAGCAGCCTCTATCCCCCACCCCTGCTGTATCTCACACAAAGTCTTCCCATCCCCTTTTTAAAACTTCCTTGTCTACCTAATTTTCTCCTTGTTTGTATTTTAACTCCCTCTCTTATCAGCCTTGTAATTATCAGACTTGTCCACTAGGGGACTCCTTACCACGGCTATTCTCTCTTTCTTGTGTCTCTTGCTCTGATACTTACACTATTTTTCTCCTGCTATTCCTTAAATACTAATAGTCATTCTTACTTCACCCTCTACTTCTACTGTCTACAGCTACATCTTCTAGGTTTAACTCTAATTACCCTTTTCCCACACCTGTCTTATAAACTTACCTTCTGGAGACAGTTGTGCTGATTATTTTTTATAACTGCATCTGTAGCTGTCTCAACCCGCTCCGTTCCCCTTCCTCTTCCATTAACTTCTAGAATCTCCTGCCCACACCTCTTCCTTTAACTTCTAGAATCTGCTGGCCACACCTCTTCCTTTTTCCAAATACACTCAGAACACTCAACCACCTTTCTCACATTCTCTTATATCTACCTCTCTTAACACTTCCCTCTCTTACCACAACCTTCTCACTTTCTCCATCCTCACCCCTATACTTCTAAATTATACCTATATTCATCCAATAGTAAACCTCCACAATGTTTAAACATCCCACACCTTTTTGTATTCTACTTTTATTCACACTACTACTTCTTCCTCTAACCATTGCCTACTTACTCACTTCCTATGAATACCCACTACATCTAGACCATCACTATCCTAATAAGGAAACCAATGCTCTTTCCCTTCCACTTTTCTTGAACCATGCTAATATAACATCTTCACTCAACTATCTACTTGCAAAGTATCATAGAATACTACATATTAAATATAACACACTTTATCTCAGGAAAAATCCACTTCTATACAACAAATTCCCTAACCCAAGCTATATAAGATTAATACTCTCAATAAAAGCTGGAGATATCCACCCTAACCCAGGCCCTACAACATCTCCTAGTACTCTCCTTAACCAAAATCCCTACTTTAACAATTCTCTTACTAAAACATCTAACTCCCTACAAGTAGCCCTTCTCAATATATGTAGCAAAAACAATAAAATTCCTCAACTCCAAGCTCTAGTAGAATTATATTCCTTTGATATCCTCTTCCTAACAGAAACATGGTTAAAACCTGCTACCAAAGATAATTAAATCATCCCACCTGGATATAACATACTAAGACTCGACTGAGTAGCCAAGAAAGGAGGAGGGGTAGCTATTGTATTTAAATCAGGCTTACAATTAACCACACACAACTGTAAAATACCTCTCAATTCCAATGCTGAAATCCTCATCTCCAAACTTCATATTAACAATGCCAAATCCATCTATATCATCTGCATGTATCTTCCTCCTGGTAATAACATTGCCACCATGGAAAATACTCTTTGATGGCTATCCCAACACTTGCCTCAAGAAACCATAATCTTAGGAGACATAAACATTGACTGGAACTGCTATTGTAGCAGCCTCCCTACAACCCACTTTAACCTATATGGGTTTTCTCAAACTATTACATCCCCCACCAGGATCAATAAAGCTAACCAGAAAGAAAGAATATTAGACAGGATTCTCATTAACCATCAGAATCAAAATTACAATTCAGGAACCCTCCTTGATGATACAAGTGACCACTTACTTACCTATATTATCAGGCACAAAACCCATACTCCCAATCCAACATCTGTCAAAAATATTAGATCCAAAAAGAACTTTCACCCTGAGCTATTTGAACTAGAACTAAGAGCCTGCAATTGGTCTCCATTAAAACACCTCCCTTTAGAAGAAACCATCAATTACTTTAACTCTAACTTCCTCACCATTCTCAACCAACATGCTCCAACCAGATTCATTAGAGTTAAACCAAGTCTGCCCCATGGCTTTCAAAAGTAACCAAACAGAAAATGCACCTTAGAAATAAACATTGGGCCAAATGGAGAATGACTAAAAACCCCGTTGACCAACAAACCTTTACACAGTTAAGAAATGACACTAAGAACGCTATACTCTCTGATAAAAGAAATTACTACCAACAATTCCAACAAATTAATCAAAATAACCCTCAAAAATTCTGGACTAGCATTAATCAATTACTCCACCCAAGTCATTCCTCCACACCTAACCCTCAAAATACTGACCATACTAATCCCATGAATATAGCCAATACAATTAATACCTTCTTTACTAATACTATCCAAACACTAGCTAGTCAGTTATCACCAAATAGCTTTACTCTGCCTTCCTATAACTCTACCTCACCCCCTCCTTTTCACTTGACACCTGTATCAACTACATATATTCTAACCCTTATACAAAAACTAAAACCATGCTCTCCCTCAGCAGATCAACTACCTGCTGATTTCCTATGGCTATCAGCCAAAGCTTTAGCTTATCCTATTTCCATTCTGATCAATAGGACTATTACTGAAGGTCACATACCTAGCTTATGGACAGTCTCTCATATTATCCCCCTCCATAAAGGTGGAAACTCCTAATAGCTCTCCAGTTACCACCCTATTGCCCTTCTTTCACCCTTGGCAAAGATCATTGAGAAATGTATCCATAGGCAATTACTTGACCACTTAACTCAAAATAACTTACTTTCCAGCTCTCAACATGGCTTCAGACCTTCACATAGCACCACCACTGCCCTTCTTTCCTTTACAGATTGCATAAACAAAAACCGTAACCTTAATAACCTTTCTTCAGCACTATTCATTGACCTGTCCAAAGCATTTGACATGGTCAATCATCACATTCTTATTAACATACTCAAATCTCTATCTTTAGATGCACCTACCATAAAATGGTTCCAGTCCTACCTAGACAAAAGACAACAGGCAGTAATTTGGCATAAGACTCTTTCTAGCCTACAAACAGTTACCCTAGGTGTCCCTCAAGGGTCCATACTAGGACCTCTCCTCTTCTCAATATTTATTAACGACCTTCATCTAGCCATCCCCCAAGCCACATGCATACAATATGCTGATGACTCCACACTAATATGCTCAGCCAAATCCACATATGAACTCCTCTTTCTTACCCAGAAGACATTTAACACAGTTGAACAATGGTTTACACAGCATTGCCTTCTTTTGAACCCCAAAAAAACTAAACTCCTCCTCTTTAATCAGACTCACAAATCCTCTCCACTTGATTTCTCAGTTGCATCTACCAATGGTATCATTATATCACCCGAGCCATCCACCAAACTATTTGGTATCACCATAGATAACAATCTGAACTTTGACACCCATATCAACAATATAATAAAAACTGTCAACAAAAAACTTGGCTCCCTCTATAGGATTAAACCTTACCTTTCCCATACAGCTAGAACAACCATAGCTCACACTCATCTAATCTCTACTCTCTATGCCTCACCTATTTTTACTAACCTTTCAAAAAATAACCTCAGCAAACTGGAAACTTCCTACAATAACATCGCTAGATTTGCAACAGGAAACCCTTACAGAACCCACTACTGCATAAATATAAAGCAGCTAGGATGGCTTGAACTTCAAAACGTGATTAAATTCCATCAACTAACCATTGCCCATAAAACTCTCTATAAACCATTCAATACTCCTTTTTTATCTACCCTCATCATTCCATATACAAATCTGAAATCACTACGTTCCTCACATAAAAATCTTCTACATACCTCTAAACCTAACAACAAGGCTGGTGAATCTCTCTTCACTAATGCTGTTGGAAAAACTTGGAATCTTCTCCCTAGTAACCTTTCCTCTCTTCCCTCTCCATCACTCTTCAAAAATAGACTGAAACTCTACCTTACAACACACTGGTTGTGCCCGTGTACTAAACCTGACTAGGCATCTATCCATCAGATTAAACTTAGCTCTGCTTATCCCAGACTACTTATAAGCTACTATATATTCTATTATAGATTTTATTTTCTCTTTATCTACTCTGTGTCTAGATTTATTCTCTTAAAATACACTGTGTCTAGTCTCTCTAAATACAAAGTTTCTCTTATACAAATTTTTAATAGGAAATGTGTTCGAATGGCTAACCATAGCTGAAATGTACCATGATTCCTGTTTTACTGAAATGCAACATAATGTAATTGAATGTGATTAGTATATGTCAATTTAGCTGTATTTGTAAATGTCTCATATTATAAATGATACTGTGTTTTTTTTTCTGTGTTTGTTGGAGCTTTTCTCCTTGGGTCTCCACTGAAAATGGACATATATCCAGTTGGACTAGCCCAGTCAACAAATGTAAAATAATAATAATAAAAAAAATTCATACTGGGGAGATTGACTTTTTGGATAGCCATCTGATTAGACATGTTACTGGTGGAACACTTGTAAGTACTATTCACAGGAAAGAAACTTACTCTAACATGTTGCTGCACTTCAACAGTTGCCATCCATTACACCAAAGAAAAGGGATAGTTAAAGGCCAAATGGTAAGGCTATCTCATCTCATAAGTGATGATGAACTTTTTTCCAAAGAGATTTTTTTCACTTATTGGTATGTTTAAAAATAGTGCATATCCTTTGAGGTTGCTCCTGAAAATCAAGAAAGAGGTTCTGATTAAAAAGGGCACTACATTTAAGCTGATTTTAAAAGCAGGCTTAATGGTCATTTCAGTGGCTAAGGACATTTTTGACTCACATGACCTGGTATTGCAATACAATGAAGAGACACCAACATTAGTAGCTAGCATAAAAAGCTTATGGGAAGTACATTTTGATAAAGAAATGAAAGAAAAATTAGAGTTCCAACATATGATAATCTATAGTAGGGGCAGGAACCTTAAAAATATGTTTGAGAGAGGAGTTACAACAAAAGTTACATACAGATCATTAATGTACAAATGTGATACATGTAAGGTTTGTAAAAATATTAATGATGGCACCAGTGTGTCAGTGGGGGGGGGGTATGAACATACCATACAATGCCCTGGAAGATGTAATTGCAATACCACCATGGTAGTCTATTTAGCCATGTGCCTATCCTGTCCAGGATTCTATGTAGGAAAGACCATCAGGAGACTTCGGGACCGTATTGTAGATCATTTGAGGGATATCAAAAATAAAAATATCCATAATGCCCTATTTATTCATACCTTGGAATGTCCAAATTTCAAAAGATTTGTATTTTTTGTTATTGACAAGGTCTGTGGCGATGCTAGTGGTGGGGTGATGTTAAACTTGAGCTGGAAATTAGGGAGGCTAAGTGGCAGTTTAGACTGAATGTCTGCCGCAAACCTGGGTTGAACGATTTTGTTTCAATTGCCCCCTTTTTGAAACAGAGGGATACAGAAATATGTGTTGTTTATTATTAAGGGATTTATTTTTTTTTTTTTTACAATTTTACTGCTGTCTGTTATTGCTAACATTTCTGGTCTTCTTTGTGTATGTTTTGCAGTAAAAATGTTTTTTAATGAATATTATAAACATTACAGTGTTTTTTATTGTTTGAAACTTTTACAAGAGTAAAAGAAATGTAGCTTAGCTCAGGGTTATTTTTTTACTTCTGATGTAATTAATTGAATGATTGATTATTACACTGAGTATATAAATACAATTTAGCTTAATTAGTTTGACTCTGAAGAAGCCATTTGAATTTTATGAAGAACGTGCTTAGTCTGTTGGTGCTACATTAAACTGTTTACTACACCTTTACTGCCTTGGTGGCTCGATTTTTTATTTTTCATTGTTTTTTCTTAGTTTATTAGCCTTGTGGTTGTTGTGTCATTTATATTTCAGTTGGCCTATTTCTGTATGCTTTATCCTGGGCTAATGGATGGTGACCTGGCTTATCTGCAGCAAGTGTCGAATTCTGCTGCAAGGTTACTGACTGGCACATTTAGAACTTTTCATACCACATTGGTAATGCAGGATCTGCTTTGGATACTGATTACAGCCAGGTGCCAGTGCATTTAAAAGATTCAACCAAAAAAAAAAAAAAAAAAAACAAGTAATCTCTGTGGTATCCCCAAAGTCTCAAAAACCCACTAAATAAGTATAGTCAGTCCAAAAACAAAACAGTATAAGAAACTTCTGTGTGTGGAAAATTTTCAATTCCTATATATGTGTGTATATATATATATATATATATATATATATATATATATATATATTATACAGAATTACTAAGTATTCAAAGTAATCCAAGCAGGGAAGACAGTCTGTTTCCAGTCGAAGATCCTATATTAAGCACACAGAAACAGACTGCTTACCCTGCTTGGATTACTTTTGAATACTTAGTAATTCTGTATAATATTTCAAATTATAAATGTTATTATTTTTTGACTTTGGACAAGTTTAATTTCATTACTTCTATTACCATTATCTGATCTTATTAATATACAGTGATTAACCAGATATATATGAATTGATAATCTTCCACACAAGAAATTTCTTACACTGTTTTGTAATTAAAAGTTTGATTCTTACATATAGCACCCTTTACAGTATGGGTCCTGTCTTGCAGAGATGAGGTGAGGCACATTAGATCTTCAGAACAGAGGCTTGTGATGGTTCCATGGATTCATTTAGAGACCTAAACCAAGTTGTCTTTTGCTTATCTTGCCCCATTCCTGTGGAAACAACTACCTTTTTTGATTCAGACAAGTGAATTATTGAGTTCTTTTAGAAAATCCATAAATACTCTTAATTGCAGAGATTTTTGGAATCAAGGAGGCTACTGCATCTTGTTTTAAAACTTTTTTTCTTATTTATTTTATTACAAAATTTTGCAGCAATGTTAGTTTAGATATCTGTGTTGCTTTTTACAGTTCTGGATTTTATATCAATTTCATAAGTACAATGCTTAGAATGTTAAGGATATAACACAAACACAAAATTAAACCACTTCACCATCTCATATAATAAAATATTAAGTCTTCTTAACAAAAGTAAGTTGGTGGGCAGAAAGGAGTTTGTATAACTTGTGCTTTTTGACCCATTTGTTAAATCATGCATTCCTAGGGCAGGGATAGCTGAGGTTTTGTGAAGAATTGTGTGTCATTTGACTATCACACTGATTTGTACAGGGGCTTGTATTAAAAATGTATCAACAGTGTTAATATAACTGATTAAATGTATATGTTTAAACAAAGAATTCTGGAAGAGAAGAGTAGAAGTTTTTGAAATCATTCTGTAGTTTTCAGATACTGCAACAGATCTTAGGAAAAATCTGAGTGTGTATTGTAGCATAGTCAGGTGATCAAATGCGATGTCATTCTATAACCAGCACTGAGAGGGTGGAATTTTCATTGCAGTTTGTTTTGTTTCCTTTGGAATCTGATATAAAAGACCTATGTCAGATATCACAGACAGTTCAGTTCAGTGTTTAATTTTGAAGCTCATTACCTTGCCTTGTGGAAGTAAGCATCTCAGCATATAATCTTCCCTTGTTGTATTAAAGTTAGCTAGGGAACAGTTGTTCTTTAGACAGTCAGGAAATACAGTGAGATTAGTTACATATTGTTTTTCTGCATCTGTTTGAATTTGTCCAACTGTGTTATTTTTAATTCTCCTTTGACTGGAACTCTGGTGTTTATTGTACTTAGATATTTAGGATTCTCATGTTTTCTATTTTATTATTTATTATTAAATATTTTATACCTTTCATTGTGGCTGGTCTTTTAGAGAATACTTTAAACATCTTGAGAGTGCTTGTGCTTATTTTAGTGACCCCTTGGCCACTCTGCAAAACCTTGCTGCTTTGGTTACAGTCTGCCCTTTATATTAATATTGTTTTACTCAATATAATTGAAAACCCTTGTAAGAGCATGGTTATCTTATAGTCTGGGGAGAGGGGGTACAGCTAGTAAATCTGTGCCAGCCTTTCCCAGGAGTGTGTGTATATGAAAATCAAATACCAAGATGTGGGTGTGTCAGCTACTTGGAACTGGGACACAGTACTCCAAAGTGAGTCTTGTTTGGGATCTGGAGAGACAGAGAGTCCTGTCCCAGGTCTGGAGCATGCTCCCTGTGTGCTTTTGGGGGAAACTGTGCTTGATGCAGAGAGCTGCATCTGAAAATACTGTATAAATTCATTCCTGTTGTAGGGACCATCTCTCACCATTGTC
>NC_056751.1:161953291-161968291 GCF_019279795.1 Protopterus annectens | reverse complement strand
CGCAGCTATGTGCTCTCTCCATGGAAATGCCTGCAGTAAGGCATTAATACAGCCAAGTGATTCAGAAAATTGCTGGGCTGCATAAATGAATCAGCTTCCTATATTAATGAATACGACCAAAAGCTTGTGTTTACCTGGTTATGTTAGAAGTAATTGTTGGGGAATTTGTCAGACAGGAAGTGTTGGCGGGTTCTGCATGTGTGCATGTCTGTGGCTGAATGTGTGAGTGTAGGTAGAGCATACATCCACTCCTTTTAGTGTAAGAAATCTTGAGAAAGCCTAAATAATGGAGGAACAAAGTCCCAAAAATAGGGACAAATTTTAAATGCTGATCTTATAAACTTTGCCAGAATAACACATTTGCATTAGCATGCACTTTCTAAAGGATGTAAAGTATGAAACTCAAATATCTTTCATTAGTTAATGACTTCAATTCCTTAATAACAGGTCTACATTAGAACACCAAAAGTTCAAAATTTCGAGTGTTCTAATATCAACCCTTTTCAGCAAACGCTGAAAATATAGAAGAAACAGAAAACCAATTTCTTTTATTAGGGAAAGAATTTGGTTGTCCGTTTCTATTGCTTTGGCATTTTCAGCTCTGTGGTGGAAAGTTACGGGTCAGGTTCAGGTAAGTGTGTGATTGTGTGGACGTGAGGATTAGGGCAGGTTAGGTGAGTTAGGGTTAGGGTGTGGGTCAGGTAAGTGTGCGATTGTGTGGACGTGAGGGTTAGGGCGGGGTAGGTGAATTAGGGTTAGGGTGCGGGTGAGGTGACTGTGCGATAGTGACGGACCTTAGGGTTAGGGTTTGGGTTAAGGTAAGTGGATAGTTAGTGGTGTATGTATAGATTAGTGTAGGATTAGGTGTAAGAGTTTAGGTGTATGTGTGTGGATTGCTGTTTGTTGTGCTTGTGTTGTGTGTATGTGTTTTGGAACAGCAAATTTTTTCCCTAGGAAAAAATTTGCTGTTCTGTATGTTCGATCTTTTAAATTTTCAATTAATAGTGTTCAATATTAGAACACTCGAAATTTTGAACGTTCGGTGTTCTAATATAGACCTTTAATAACTTTCCAGAAAACCATACATTTTGTGAGGAATAGACAGAAAAAATGAGGCAAAAGTCTGGACATTCTGCAAAATTATGGACAGGTGAGAGGTAAGATGAAGAGGTATGAGTGGTGTAAGGTGTACTGTGTGTGTGTGTGTGTGTGTGTGTGTGTGCGTGTGTATGTGCGTGTGTATGTGTGTGTGTGTGTGTGTGTGTGTGTGTGTGTGTGTGTGTGTGTGTGTGTGTGTGTGCACGCACGTGTATGAGTGAGACTGTCTGGGGCATTGCAGTGAGGGTTTAGTCCATAGGTTTATAGGTTCATATGAGATTACTAGTCTAATGGCTCAAGAGCCCTTACAAGCCTAAGACAGTTTTCAATTTTCTATCCCTGGGAGAATGATAACAAGGGTCAGCAAATGTGGTTTTGACTATTTTTACAGACTGTCTCTGTCCATAAGGGATATGGGCACCACCACAGGAGTCTATTTGTGATTTCCCATCCATTGGTCCAGATTACACTTGTAGGTGGTCAGAAAACGGCTCTGCATCATGGAAACAGAAGTGTGTTCAAGAGGAGGGGCAATCTGTGGGACACATATCTGTTTCTCCAGCATGATCTATTCATGTTAGAGATCAGATTTAGATCTTTGGAGTGGGTAATCCTCATGCAGTTAGTTGTGAGAATATGGAAGATGTCCATCAGGGTGGGTCAGAGACTGCCTTGTAGGTCAAGTACAAATCAACTCTCGGTAATTGGAAGGAAACTGAATACAGTGACAGGGCTTTTAATCATTCTGCATACGACATGTTGGTTATACCCTGTATTTTTTGGTGAGAAACATCTGAGCATGCTCCAGCTGTTGTAGGTGCCTGGTGAGGTACATGCCAAAGGGTGCATTGTACTCAATTATTAGTCTGATGAGGGTCAGGTATAGTGATACTATGACATCCTTTGATCTGGATTCCATGCCCTTACGTGTAAGTTGAGCCACATAGAAGGATTTCCTCACCACCATGGACACATGGTGGTCAAAGTACAGATTACTATCTATCTGAGCCCAGATCTCTCACCATTGGGTCCACTGTAAAGGGGTGCTATTAGTGCTGTAATTTATAATTTATATGTCTGTCTCAGTCTTATTCTACAATCTTCCCTGAACTTATAAAATCTTATTAACTTCTCCTGGAATATTGTAACAAGCATTGCACTCAGCACAGTTCAGAATTTCTTTATGAATATTTGCAGACATTTCTTGCCAGAAATAACACATCAAAAGCTCATTTTACATGTGACAGAATCATACTAAGTATTTCTTTTCTCATGGCATTTGGCCAATTTCTCATGCAATTTTATTGGGGATTTACAAATGACGATAATTTTCGAGACTTTTCTAGAACTCAAAATTTTAATTGCCTTTCTGTCATAGTCAGCTATGGAATTCCCCAGTTAACTTTTAGTTCCAAGTAGATCTTGCTACTCTAAACAATGACTCAGCATATTTGGTTTTGGCATCACTTTTCTTGGTCTATAGCTTTCGGGTCATATTTCAAAAAACAATAGTGCAAACGGTTTTAGATTCAGTAAGTGCCGCTTTGCGGCATGCAAGCATGGGCAAACAAGAAAATTTGAGTGTAATGCTAATTGCCCCATAGGTAGGTGAATCTTATGCAAATGACCCAGGTGGAGTGATCCAATAAGCAGAAAGGCATCTATGTAGACCCTGTGTCTATGTCCGTAGTGTAGGAGTGTACACGTAAAGAAGGGGATGTAAAATTCAACAAATATGGATATAACTCCCCTGAAATGGTTAGCTCACATACATTGATGTGTAAAACATGCGTTGCGGATGTCTGAAAGTGCAAGTGAATATGCAAAAATAAATGATTTTTTTAATGATTTCACCATGTTTGCACTATGCGTCGCAGTGCACAAACATGCCGAATTGAAACATTTTTAAAAAAGTAATAATGAGTATTTTATAATATTTGTCAGAAATGTATTATAGGACGTTGCGTCAGGTCTGTACAATGGTACATTGATGCTGTTGCCTAGGTCATATGGCTATGAACCATGTAGTTACTAGGCTGTCAGCATGGATATGTATGCAAATGAGGTGAATGAGACTGCTTTAATTTAATGAGAAAGTCCACCATGTAAGCTTGAAAGACAATTGTTCTAGTTTCACCCAGACTATATTTTCTACCTATGCCGATCTTTTTGAAGACAAAATAGGCAAAGTCCCTGTTGTATACTCCATGAATTTAGACCCTGAAATCAGCCCTGTCTTCAGACCAGCAAGAAAAGTTCCAATAGCTATGCAGGGTAGAGTCAAAGCCAAGTTAGACAGAATGGTGCAGCAATTTGTCCAGTAGAAGAACCAACTGAATGGATATCCTTCATGGTAGTAGCTCATAAGAAAAGTTCAGATGATACCAGAATACATATTGATCCACGAGATTTGAACAAAGCACTAAAATGAGCTCATCATCCAATGTGTACAGTTAAAAAAACTGCTGCTCTTATGCCAAATGCCACTGTTTTTTATCTGTTTTATATGCAAAAAGTTCATTTTGGCAGATTTTACTTGACTGAAAATCTTCATTGCTAACCACTTTCAGTACACCTTTTGGCAGGTACAGATTTTTGAGAATGCCATTTGGGATAAATTCTACCAGTGAAGTCTTTCAACTTGCAATGGAACAATTTTTTTCTGGATATCCATGTGCTATTATAGTAGATGATATTCTTGTAGGAGGCAATGAGGAAGTCAAGCATTATAAAAACCTCAGGAAAGTTTTAGACCATGCTTGTGAAGTGAATCTTAAACTGAATTGTCCGAAGTGCAAATTCAGGCTACAAGAAGTTACTTATGTTGATCATTTCATTATCATTTCAGGCTTATGACCTGATCCTTCCAAGCAAACAACAATTCTTGAGATGCCAGCACCAGACAATGTTCAAGCACAACATTTTCTTGGCATGATCAACTATCTAGGCAAGTTCACTCCAGATTTAAGACAACTTTCAACACCTTTAAGAGAGCTGACATGCAAAGATGTAACCTGTTCCTGGTTAGAACAACACCAAAGAGCAATTTGATGTCCTGAAACAGACAATTGCCAGTCCACCTACTTTAAGATATTATGATGTTCCCAAACCAGTAACTCTTTCTTGTGATCCTTCGAGGTTTGGTCTTGGCGCAGTTATTCTTCAAGATGGTAGAGCAGTAGCCTATGCTTCAAGAACTCTAACCCAAACTGAGATGCAGTATGCTCAGATAGAGAAAGAACTCTTGGCAATTGTGTTTGCATGTTAGAAGTTCCATGATTATATTTATGGCTGACCTGTTCAAACTGAGACTGATCACTAACCTCTAGTCACTATTTTGAGAAAGCTTATGCACACCACTCCTACGAGATTGTGATGCATGATGTTGAAATTGCAGAAGTACAATTTCAATCTTGTTTACACAAAAGGCAAACTTCTTTATCTTGCTGATACTTTATCCAGATCACCCAGAAAAAAAACACTGAACAGCATAAAAATAAGCAACCTGATTTTGAAGTCATGGAAGTGAGAAATTTTTCTTCCACATGCCATGAACTGATAATGAAACTCGTATAGATTCAGATCTAGTTCTGCAGAAGCTCAACCACTTTATCAGTCGAGGATGGCTGTCAAAAGCAATCTTGTTTACCTCAAAAAGTACAACCATATTTCCCCTACAGAGATGAGATTTTATCTGATAATGGTATCATCATGAAAGGTCCAAAAGTGATCGTTCCAAAATCCTTGCAACAAGCGTATATTAACATTTTGCATCATGGCCACCCAGGAACTGATTCTACCAAAAGAAGGGCAAGAGGACTAGTATGTTGCCCTTCTATGTCAAGAGATATTGAGAGAGTACTTTCATCTTGTTCTGTTTGCAAAAGTACTAAGCCACATCAACAGAAAGAACTACTTCAGCTAAACCAGATACTTGAACTATCTTGGTCGACCGAAGCTACAGACATTTTCAAATGAAATGGTCAACATTACTTGCTGTTAGAAGACTCTTATTCAAATTGGTTTGAAATTGAACTACTTCCTAATCTAACATCCAGTACTGTCATTATTAAACTGAGTAGACATTTTTATGTCCAAGTTATTTCTGACAATGGTGCACAGTTTACAAGCCAACAGTTCAAGAGATTTGCTGACAAGTGGGACTTTATTCATGTTACAAGTAATCCTGAGGGCCCACAGTCAAATGGTTTGTCAGAATGTGCAGTTCAAAGTGCAAAACAGTTGTTAGAAAAAGCAAAATGAGACAATACCAGTGTTTTTCAGAATCTTCTGAATCTCAGAAATATTCTTCTTGATAATCATCTTGGTTCACCTGCCCAGAGACTTATGTCAAGACAAACCAGAACAACACTATCAATCAGTATTGATTTGTTGATTCCATGTGCTAAGATCAACAAAGCAGTGAAGACCCAACTCCTGAAAAAGTGTTTGTCCCAAGAGTACTATTATGATAAGACCAGCAAACTGAAGGGGAAATAGTGAGGATGCAGATGCAAACACCAAAAGGTTTTGATCAGATGGGAGTTGTGAAAAGTTTATGTCCAGAGCCAAGAATGTACAGCGTGGAATCGCAAGGAACAGAATTAGGCAGAATCAGAAACATTTAGTACCAGTGTCCAAACCAGTATTGCAGCATTTTACCTGTGATAAAGATTCTAGTTCTCAGAGTGACATCCAATGTTCCAATTCCAGAGGACATTCCAGCAAATATCCCTGTTCCTGAGAATATCACCAAGAGTCCTAAAGCAGATCATTCACCAGTGACTGTTCTTGTTGCTAATGCTAAACCCAGTCCTAACTGTTACATTATAAGATCAGGTCGCATTTCCAGACCTTGTTCCAGATACACGGCAACTTGGGCATGAATGTTGTTTATTCATTATTGTCCGTATAATTTGCATGCCTATTCAAATGTCATTATTACTACAAGACAGCTCAGTAAAGAGGGAGGATGTAGGTCAGAATGTGCATGTACCTTTAATAATCTTTCCAGTGAGTTAGCATGTGTATATAAATACTGTACATGTGCAAGCAAGACTGACATTTTGTAGTGAGCTGCAGAGGTATAAGTATGTATGTATGTGTAATAGCCAATCAAGTAGTTAGTTTGTTTATATTTTATGTTGCTGCTATCAGTCCTGATGTGTTTGTATGTAATAAAGTATATAAACAAATGGGTCTATATTAGAACATTGAAATTTCATTATTTCAAATGTTCTAACATCAACCCCTATTCAGCAAATGCTGACAACATTGAACATTCAGAACAGCAAATTTTTTCCTAGGGAAAAAATTTGCTGTTCCAAAACACATACACACAACACAAGCACACCAAACAAACAGCAATCCACACACATACACCCAAAATCTTGCAGCTAACCCTACACTAAACTGTACAAACACCACTTACTATCCACTTACCTTAACCCAAACCCTCACCGGCACCCTAACCCTAACTCACCTAACCCACCCTAACCCTCATGTCCATACAATCGCACACATACCTCCCTTGCACCCTAACCCTAACTCATCTAACCCATGCCCAATCGCACACTTACCTGAACCCAACCCGTAACTTTCCACTACAGTGCTGAAAATAGCGAAACGACAGAAACGGACAACCAAATTTTTTTCCTAGGAAAAAATTTGATTATCTGTCGTTTCGCTATTTTCAGTGTTCGCTGAATAGGGGTCAGTGTTAGAATGTTTGGAATAATGAAATTTCAACATTCTAATATAGACCCAAACAAACATCTAAGCCTCTTCATCTTAACTAGCTACACAAGATGAGCAACACATACTATGTTAATTGATACATTGGTCACAATCTGAGCATGAGATTAAAACTGCAACTAACATCCTCCCCCACCCCATTAAAATACCTGACACCCACATTAAACTATGTGTACCCAGATACACTGAATGCTACAGTATTCCAATGTTTATCCAACTGCATGGAAACAGGTGCACCTACATCCAAGACATACCATGTGATGGATGCCTGGGAGCTGTCCTGTGTTCCTTGGTTCACTAGGAATTCCTTAGTGGCTGACAGTGGTTGTTCCACTGCAGGCCCTCCACTGGTGACAGCACAATCCAAGCCACATCTGCTGCTCTTCTTTGGGTGGTATTTATCATATTAGTGGCATGGTGTTGCATCTGCTCATATGTCATGCCCTGGTAACCAATTGCACTGACATTGTGAACCAGTTCAGCCCACAGTGCTGGCCACTCTTCCCTGTTTGTCCTCTCCCTGTACAGCAGGAGTTGGTGATGTTGATGCAGGGCATCCAGGATAGTGTCACTCTCTGGCTCTGTAAAAGGGGCCCAGCATTGGGGATACATATTTTCTGAAAGACAACAAAATGGGAACATATGTCATGATCATATATATGGGATTATAATATGAAGAGATACAGCAATAATAGATGGCTACCAGTAGTCACTGCTTGGTTACACATCTCATATTCAGCACCATACAAACATAGTAAGGGTGTGGATATGAGTAGGATAGTAACAGTGTTCATCTATTCCTGCTTGTGCCATGACAGATACTGTTGTATGATGACACAACCAACACAGCAGTCCATTAAGTTGTGGCCCATATGTGTAAAACCCCCTTATGATATTGAAAACCAGCAGTGCCACACAAATAGCAGTGAAGTATTCCCACTGCTATCAACAGGAAATTTCCAGGAGATTGGTATACCTAATTAACAAAGAGCATTCTACCTGTACTATACTCTAGTTCCTCTGTAGGTGTAACACATGAGCAGATCAATGACATGTCAGCAGTACAGTTCCAAGAACGGCTTACTGCTGTAATCCCCACTCCCCCTAAGTATATGGACACACATGCATCATGTTGGAAACAAAATGGTTACATAACTGATGGAGTACAATATTCTTCTGCTGAATGGTACAGATATATATAACTGTTGTGCCAACGAGTTGGCCATGCAAAGTAACTCTCATGCACAATGTTTCCCCTAGCTAGCTGTTTACCTTTTTAACATGGTTCTCTATCAGCAAGTGATTGCTTCTGAACCAATCTGTACTTCTGAAATGGTAATTGCAGCCAGTATAGCTCATTTGCAGTATAATCCTACAGGCTTTTGAGGGGAGCTCTGTGCCTGACATACAGAGGATTCTTGGACCCCACTCTGATGGACCTCCTGCATGTCTGCAAAACAAACAGCACCAGAATTACCCATTCTAAAGACTTAAACTTTGCCTGTGATATAAATATGTCCTGCTGGAGAGACAGGTATGTATCCCAGAGATTATCCCATCTATGGAACAGGCTCCCCATCCATGTGAAGCAGAGTTCCTCCCTAACCCAATTCAAGTCCAACCTGGACAATTGGCTGGGGAATAGGAAATTCATCCCTGGCTTGGCACCTATGTCTCTAATGGACACAGGCAACCTGTAAATGGTTCATCTCCCAAGACCCTACTTACACTTATCAAGGGTATCAGAACTTGTCAGAGATTTGAGATGCATGGCTAGGCTTAAAAAAGTCCTTTGTGTTTGTTAGCCTAGTAAACCCTTATGAACCTATGAATCAGCCAGTCCCATGTAACCACTGAACAAGATGTAAGGCTTCAATGTAGATTAAAGACCCTTTCTCATATGTTGGGTTGGAAAATAGTGGGGAACCGATACTACATTGTGGCAGAGAGAATGTCTGTAGCAGCTACTAATTACATACAAATGTGTGTGCTACAGGCTGAAGCTGAAGGTGATGCTGCAGGCAATACTCATAGGCAGAAAGGGTGAACACTTTGCAGGACAACAAGCTTTAAGAGTAAGTGTGAGATATGGGGCAGCCTTGCTGGATAGGCAGAGCCAGACTGAGAGTACCCACCCCACTGGGAAGTAAGGTAAGTGTGTCTATTAAGTCAGTCAGCCAATGGTATCAGTAAGACAATGCAAGGCAAAATGCTTGGTGTGTTCTAGAAGACAGGTAGGTGTACATTAACCATGATATCACACAGTTGAACAACTGCCAAGTCACATGTTATGTCATGGTAGTCCCTTGTTGAGTGTGTGCTGGCACCCCTTGCGTCTAGCCCATCCTCCATACATGTATGTTACTTGTGCAGCTGTGGTTGTCTGTGTTATCACAACAAAACATTGTGGGCTGCAGTGTGATATTACTGGGCCACAACTTCATTGCACACTTCAACATCCTCTGGGAATTCAGGTTTCTGCATTACTTGACAGTACATGCACTTTACAGTGTTGTACTAGGAGTAGGTGAGAGTGGTCCTATCTGTAAGCCTTTGCCCACTATTATATGGATGCAGACATTCCAACTGTACTGCTTTGGGTGGATAAATAGCTGATGAGACAGACATACATTTCACACTTTATATATTGATGGCCACATCCATGTATTTTCATTAGTAGATACAGCTATACTTGAACCCAGGAACATGTGTGCCAAAAAGTTATGCTTGCAATGCATTTTACAGACTAAGCTACAGGGTCACTATTATGGCAGCTGAATTTTTACATGTTATAGTTATCATTCCACAGTTGTCTGCTGTTAAATACCGCACTTACACCTATTATTATGTGTATGGCTTTAGAGGGCCATATTTTATACCAGAGTCCCAGTTAAAATCCTATTTTCCATTAATGTTTTATCAAGTGAGTTCTGACATGTTGTAGACATAATTGCAGGGTTGCCTGCTATCAGATACCTCACTTACAGCTAAGCTTATGTGTGCCTTCATAGTGATGTATTTGCGTACTAGAGTGCCAATTACAGTACTATTTTTCTAGTTATCTCTTAGCTGATTTGCATGGTGTGTTGCCATGCACAGCACCGTTTAAACACGCTTAATGATGTTTTGCTTAAAACACCTGTGTCATTAGCAGCTGTGTGGCTTGCCAGGATGGTCCACTGTTTTGTAGGTGTGTTGGTCGTGGGTTCAAAATAGGGTGCAGGTGTACTTTTTAAATGTGATTAATATTGTTACAAAAGCATATATCAACATAGTGCTATTTAACATTGATAAGCGATACAGAGTGCTGTGCCACATCACAAAAAAAAATCTTCAAAGAAAAGAAAAATGAGGATATAGGACAGTGGTGAAAAGGGGTGCAAACAGGGGGAAAAACATAATGACAGACAGGTAGGGATGTGCAGGACGGGTGTAGGAAAGAATCATAACTATCCATTTCTTCAACAGGAGCAACTGCACACTTCCACAGATTTTTTAGCTGAATTTGGACTGTCACCCCCTGAGAGCAGTAACAACAACATAACTCCATTGTCAAGCCAATTGCACCAAACTAAATGTGTTCAGGGGACACATGTTTGAAATGGAGAGTTATGTATGGGAAGATATTTTTTGGGGGGACAGGTGCCCATTTGTTTTTTTTTTTTAAGGTGAGAGTGGAATGCTGTGGAAGGATATAGGTATGTGCAGGGGAGGTAAGTTGGAAAGGTGAGGAAACTTTTGCAGACAGACAAGACAGCAGACAGGTTTGATGTGTAACACAAGAGGGGGTTGAACCCAGAGCTGTTGGACATGCCCCACTTAAAGAAATCCCAATCCCTCCAAGCTACATGCTCTAGGGACCTAAACCTTGTCACCACAATAAACAGAACATGATGGAGGGATAGATTCCTGTCCCAGAGACTTCCCATACTCTGGAACAAACTACCTATCTATAGCAAACAAAGCTCCTCATTAGCACTCTTCAGGAAAAATCTTGATGATTGGATGGGAGATAGGAAATACACCCAAGGGATCACTTCTGTGGCTCTGCTTGACAGGGGCACAGGAAAATAATTTTCTTGGGTGGCAAAAGCCAGGGTATCATTTGACTAGGCTTATGTAGGCCTTAGGGCCAATAGCCTAGTAACTACCTATGAACCTTTGAACCTATGAACACCTTGGATGGGGAGGGCATTGTGGAAACCCAGTCCCATAAGCATCCACATGGTAACAGTGTGACTCAAGTTCTCACCCATGGGACTGTCAGCACTGCTCCTTCACTGCCCATGTGCTGGCAGTGGTGGAGGCTGGCATCTGGGGCCAGGCTGCCTCACCAGGATGATGAGCATGCTCTCCAGCCAGCACAGGTGTGCACCAACAGTTTGGCAGAGTACCCTGCGCACAATACCTGGCAGTTCTTGATGGGTGACAAAATCACCCACTCCACCTCCGCTCCCAGAGGAGAGCCCTGCCCCAGCCTGTGCAGCTGAACTAACCAATGCCACAGATAGTACAGGTGCAGCAGACAGGGCACCACCAGGCTGCATCCCAGAAGTGCTGGGACCCAGTTCCATGGCTGGGGGAGCCAATGTAGGTGTATCAACTGGAACCGGCCTACCTTCTTGTGCTATAATAAATTAAATATAAACATAAGGTAAGATAAGTAATAACCAAACAAATGTTACCATTAACATAATGGAAGATAATATTGATTAATCAAAATACATATTAAGATATATTATGAGGAACACAACAATAAATAACATAACAGTACATATGTTAACAGCAAAACAGTGTGAAATAACCCATTAAGGCCAACATAACAGTTACTTTAAAATAATATATTATAGCAAATCATAATAATAAATAACATTAATAAATTAAAGAAAATAAGGTGTGGAGAGAGAGAGAGAAAAACATACCACGAGTGACATTGCAGGTGATATTATTACATAAACTAATACTACATACTTCTACAGGTATGCAGTGTCAGTTGTGACTACAATGACTTCAATTCTTGTATAGATGATATTGCACGTACATACCTGTCAACCTGTTAGAATGGACAGTATGGGCCAAGCACTAATAAATGCAGGTACATCACTACAGGGGACCGTTTTACATAATGTACTCATACATTACTGTCAGGGTGTTCTGTAAATGGATTTGTCTATAAATTGCATTCCAAGTAATGTCATCTGTCTGCTAATCAGGGACCAGACATATAGGGCATTAGTCATTGCATTCTAAAAAATCATGATAGTCGAGAGGTATGTTCATGTACATTAAGTAAACTAGACAGCCGGTGATTTCTTAGTTGGCTGCCATGGGATTAGAACCCATCCAGCGAAAATGTGCACTTAATTTAACAGTTCACTGCTGTCAGATTAGAAATGTAGTCTATATTAATTTCCTTTTTACAATTGACAGGTGTCAGATTAGAATACATATGCAGTGAATACAGCCATACTGCAGACTTATTTGAAGAGATTACTTTTCAAAGCACAACCCTGCTTTAAACTTTATTGATAATGTACCTTAAAATGTGGCATTTATACACATGGATATCTGGCCAGAACTTTAGCAAACTTACCCATATACCTTGTTCCGGAAGTGGGAGGAATATACAGCATTATTTGACTAAAAATGGCCATAACACAGGCTTGAACCTTACTGTGGGTATTGCACTACATTTATCAGAATTTTTTTTCTGCAGTGTTTATTCATTTCCTTTTTACAGTTGACAGGTGTCAGATTAGAACACACATACAGTGACTAGAAGAACAGTGAACACTTATTTGTTTGAAAACAGTACATATGACAGCACCATCACCATTTACAATCTATTGATTACTGTTGCTTAAAGTCTAGCATGTACAGCATGGATAGCTGTGTCAGACATCTAAGAAATAACCCATATACCCTTGCCATTACTTCAGTGCAACCTACAGCATATTTCACACAATGAGCAGAGCGGAACAGTGACTGTTAAACTGGGTAGACCACAACATCAGCCAATGTTTGGAAGCTATACTATACAGCAATGCATGTTTACTTGATTTAACTTGCTTTACCATTTCAAGTAAGCAGTGACACATTACTAAACACATTACATTTCCCAGGTATGTCATACCTGACTGTTAGGACTGCAATTTCTGTAAATTATCTATTTTGACAGTACGTTATGCATTAGGTTAATACTTTGATGTTTCCCTATTTACCACACGCCTCAATCTGGCCAGTCACCCTGCATTAGACTAGACATTGACAGCCCTCTCATCTGCAGCTGTTGAAAGAGAAGCAAACCATTATGCATACCAGTTTTGCACAGATTTGGCTTATATATTTCTAAAGCAGTGGCAAACATACATACATATCTGTAGGGTATGCCCAGCCCTAGCCTGTTGGACCTAGGTGTCCAAGGTCTCCCTCTTCCTTCACTTCAGGTCATCATAGTAGTGACAGCACTGCTCACCAGTGTGGAGGATACCAGTAGCACTGGTAAGATCCATAGCCAGCTAATCCCAGGCCTCAGACGTACATTCTGAGCCCTGGTAATCACCCTGCAGCAGCTGGGGTTTGTAGTTTTTCACCAGGAGTCCAACAATCACGCTGGACTCCAGCCCACCCCAGCTCTGCACACAATAGGATGCTCCTTTTCCAACACTGGTCCACCAGGCATATCGACAGCCAAGTGAGACTCCAGTGAAGGGTGTGAAATTCCTGCCTACTGGCCTTAATATAGGCTGCACCCCCCCCTTACATGTCATACTGTAACTTTCAAAAAGTGCTGCATTGCTTATCATCTCTCAAACCAGTTTAGCGGAGCTGAGCATTGTGGAAACTCACATGACCCATGTTTAAGCAAAGCTTAGCAATGTACAAACATTGTAAGCTATTGACCCTGTTTAAGCAGTGCTTAGCATCACGCACCTTTTCTAAATGTAACAATTTTTTATTTTGAACTAAACTGATATTTCAGTCACCTCCCACATTTTCAAAGCAATAAATGTAAAAGGCATGACTGTCCAGGACTCGAACCTGGGACCTACTACACGGTAGGTCATGACTCAACCTGTCTAGCTACTTGGATAGTAGAGAAAACCAGTATATCTTCACATATACTACTAAGGTGCCTCTTAGCATTGCTAAACACCGCACTGCACCATGCAAACAAGCAGTAAAAGAAAGAAATATTTTACAATTGATTACATCCGGTTTCTATTTTTAGATATATGGCAGCTGTCTGCTATGTATGTATAAATGCAGATTGGCATCGCTAAGCAGCATGCCATGCCACACAAACAGACACAAATAAAAAAAAATATTGTACAATTGATTACATCTTGTTTCTAGTTTTAGATACATGGCAGGTGTCTGCTATGTATGTGTATGTGTAAGCGGAGCTCGGCATTGCTAAGCAGTGCTTAGCTGTGCCACATAAATAGGCAGATTAAGAAAAAAAAAATATTTATACAATAGTAGAGTACATTACAATGATTATTATCCTGTGTTTACCATCTCTCCAGGAATTTCCTGGACAGACCACAAGTACAGGACAGCATCTATTCTGCTGCTTGCATGGATTCAATATCCGTGTTACTGTGATCTCCCTTGGCAGCATGCCATGATTAATGTGCATGGCATGGTGCTGAGGGGATACTGTGGCTGTGTACATGGGTACATTCCATATAGGCTCTACACTGAGCATACACAGATTTTATTGAATCCTGGGGAATGTTTTTTTTTTTTTTATCAGTTATGCATTGTGTCACAACATCTTGAGTATATATTGCAGAAGCTTATGGTTATTTTCCACTGGGACTACTTTCCCATAAGCATTTTCATGATGCTTTTTGCAATTATACACTTTGACTAGCAGGTCTTGTTCTGTTTGAGCATATATTTTCTGGCAGTCAGAAAAAGAATTTGTCCAGTCCTGGCTGTGTACCACAAAGGGATAAGTCTTGACTGACTCAGATAATGGTGAGACTTAGTAGTTGAATAATGGAAGGATCAGGTGGGGTAAAGCGAGAGGTGGTTCCCCTGCACTAAAGCTGAAGCTCCCATTACCACTAGGAAATGGGGTTACAGTTGAATAGAAATAAAATGACCTAATGGTGAAAGTATAACAGATCTCTGGTCATT
>NC_056751.1:161723291-161948291 GCF_019279795.1 Protopterus annectens | reverse complement strand
TAAATTGTTAATCGCTATATAATCCAATGTAACTACTGTCTGTTTATTTTAACTGTGGAGCTTTTCTCCCCGGGCCTCCACTGAAAATGGACCTACGTCCAGTCGGACACACCCGGTCAACAAATATAAATAAATAAATAAATAAAATATCTCTCTGGCTACAGGAGAAGTTTGTATGTTCTCATGCTTACCTAACTGCCCCAGCCCAAAGGTGTACATGTGAAGGTAGCAGCATGAGCTTACTCTTCTGTAGGGGATCAGTTACCCTTGAGGAGGTGTTAGAATTGCAGTGAGCTAAGTCAACACCCTTCCCCAGGATACGTGTGTTGGCATCAGCAACTTAAGCCCATCATTCCCCACCTGATGCCTCAGCCACTTGTGCTGATAGTGGAACCAAAGTAGTCTGGACCATAGCCAGGGCTACATTTCTGCACACCTGCACTGAGTAGTGTTAAACAGATCTTCTACTCTCTCAACTCTTTTTTCTTCCCAACCCTTAATATTTTATCTCATGTTTTGCCCAGTCAACACTTCCTTGTCTTTCTTCTAACCAACATTAACCATTTTTTCCATTCAAAATTATCCACAACCCCCTCCTAGTGTTTCTGAATCCTCCTCAAACCAGTTCCTACTATTAATATAAACAATTCCCAGTCTTCACTTCATATCCAGTTCTTACCATATCTCACCAGCACTCAGGTCTCTCATGCTTTGCAGCATATTCACTGGCAGCCATAGCCACTTTTCTCCACTCTCACATTGCAACGCTCCTGACCTTTCCCAACACCTTTGTCTGTTCATACAAATCTATAATAGATAAGCTGTTTCTTGTTCAGCAGTTTGTCTTTTGGCAACATCAGCATATGCCACAAAAGATGCAAGCTGATCATCTTAGCTCAATCTATAAAAATAGATTTCATTATCCTTGACAACATTACCCTACAATCTTACCTCTAGTCGTTTTGACATTCACAACTCACCTCTTGCTCTTCTTACAAGAACCTCAGTTACTATTAGCAAAAGCAACAGTGACAAGCAGGCACCCCGCTTTATGTCTCTCTCTCTAATTCTATCCACCTTGGCAACTTCTCATTTGCTACCATTTTAAGCACTGGCCCACAACACATGATTTCGCCTAATTTATGAATCCCACTTCAAGATTAACAACTTTTAGTACCTTGAATATAAAGACCCACTTTAGTGAAATATTTAGTTCTTTGTATTGAACACCATCACCCATATTTAACAAAATTTTACATCTAACCATTCCATAAAATGTGACACTGCCCTTCAATTATCTGAAGCCAATCATCCCATTACAACTCCAACCTGTGATCCTTCCATCATGTCAATAACACCCTCTCTAACCTTCTTACCATTATCATGTCAAATATTTCATATATCCATTAGCCAAAAAATGGCCTACAGTTCATATAATCCTTCCTGTTGCCTTTCCTGGTAAATAACATTTGTTTTATCTTAATTAATTTTATATCATGAACAGATCTGAAACTGTCTCAAAATATCCCACAGTACTGCAATGTCCTTTTCTGCATCTTCTATAGGCTCTCTTTTTTTTCTGGTCAGGTTTGGCTACAACCATTTCTATGTTCTTTTGTCTAAGTTATTGTGACAAATTTTTTGTGCTTTGGAAAGTTTTCAAAAAATAACCCCCTCCATTATTACCTCTTGGGAACACCCACATCAGCTCCTGGGCTAGTTTCATTCCTGCCAGAGTATACAAGTCTACCAAATAGCATTAAGCTTGTTTCCCCTTCCCTCTTTCAAGTTCTTTTTTTCTTCAAACAAAAAACATCTTTATTAAATTATTTCATATGACACAGGCAATCATACATTTATATACATGAAACAAACCATACTGATGTATTTTCAGTTGCATAATCTATCCAGTCAGTGTCAGTCAAACATTACAAAGCTCATTCAATTCCTGTCTTTCCTTAAACCTCATTCCTCCTGCAAAACATTATTCTGCATGTACTCTTCCCAAAATTCCCATTTCTTTCTATGTAACTTGATCCTACCCTTTTCTAAATATCCCACTTCCAGTTGATTTTTCTGTTACTACATTTTTTTCCAGTTTAATGTTTATTGAAATTATGCATATTTAACAAGAATAGAAAATAAAACAATATACAAGCATAAAAGTACAAAAAGAAAATATACAATCTGAATCTAATAACTTCAACTATATACAATCATAATAGCAATAAACTACCCTTATGTGGTAACAAGTAAAATTACATGAAATAGTATCTTGAAAGTGATGAGAGTTTACATTTTGAATGTGGGACTACAAAGATTCTAGTAAAATAATGAATTGGTGTTCTCCAAGCAATATCACATTTTATTTGTTTCTGGCACTCCAATTATTAGGTCAGGGAGAACAATTGTTTAGTAAGACTACCTAACGAAAACTATTTACAACTATTTATAGAGAAGATGCCACCTTTTTTACTATTCTAGTTTGTTTTGCTTTTCCCCTCTTGATATTTATCTTTTCCATTTACTTGCTTCCTTCTTTTATAAAAATGGTCTTTGTTTGCAATTCAGGTTTGGAGTGGGGCTAGGTTCCAATTTCAGGATAGTGTCTAATAAGTAATTCCAGTAGTCTTGAATATGTCCTTTTATTGGGGTTCTTAGTTACTAATTTATGGGAAGAAGTAAGTTTTATTGCCATTACTTTACAATTATCCCAGGCTATTTTAGATTTATCCAACTAGTTTTTTGCAATGAAATGATTGATTAGTGCACAGATTATAATTATGACATATTTATGGATACCAGTAAGGAATTTGGAGGTTATATTTAGAATTGCTGTTTCCCATGAAAAAGTGGTCTTCTCAAAACCCATTTTTTGGAGTTTGATTTTGAGGGAACACCATAATTTATAGACTGTCTTGCAACTCCAAAAGATATGCAGTACATCTGTGTTTTCCTGGGGGGCATTAATAAAAACAGCAACACAAGCCTCCAGACACAGTAGAATCCACTCATGGCTTTTAATAAATCTTCAGAAAGTAAACTTAAAGTGCTTTTCGTCTGCTCTCAAAGAAGACTTCATCAGAAGTGTTTTTTTCAAAAACAATTCACAATTTAAATAGTCTTTAACACCAAAAATGTGGGATAATTAAGACATTAAAGAAACACTACATAATTAATCATGAAACATACACTAAGTTGAAAGTATATACAAACTTACTCAAGTGTAAAAATATGTACTATGATTCAAGCCTAAACAGGTTTAAACTATTCCAGGGTCCACAAAGTCTGCTCTTCACTTTTTCCCTTAGAACTGTTCAAACTCTCAGAGTAATCACTCTATTCTCTTTCTAAAGCCCTGCACTTGCTCAGCTCTTATAAGGAAACATTAACTAACTAAAGCACTACACCCTCCTTGACTTCTCATAAGTATTAGACTCCCGATTGGTCCTTCCTGATCAAGTGAAAAATCAGTTCCCTTCCCTAATCTGATCAGTAAAAAAAAACAGTTCCCTATACTAATCTGGTATGTCCAAGGGTCAGGTTCAAGGTTACTCTCCAGTCCAGCTGGTGAATCTGGGAATTTTGAGGCAATGTTACAATTGCCTTATGTACACAGACAACCCTCTCTTCCTTCCAACAAACTCTAATACATGTGAGAGATGCTGTTACACAGCCAAACTGGAGGCAGAGCTCTCTCAACCCAAGACTGGCACAGTCAGTCAGGAGGAAAAGGTAACCAACCACTCCACAAATCCAGTGTCACACAGACCTATTGCATCTGCATACCCAACACATAAACACACAAAAACATACTCGGAGGCTCTAAATAAAAATCTGCCTAAACAGCAAAGACCTCCTAAGCAGATATCCAAGCAACAGCCACCCCTCAACAATACCCACAAATCACATATCTCACAAAATCAGTGTGCCTCACAGTCACAGCCCATAAGGCCAAACAACACACCAAATACACTTGTTATAGGGGACTCTATTGTCCGGCACACTGATGTCCCACTCACTAGACTGAACAAGGAGAAGGTCACTGTAAGCTGCCTATCGGGTGCCAGGATCCGCCACATAAAGCAAGCACTCAGGTCACTCCAAAGCAAGTACAAGTATGACTCCGTCATTGTCCATGCTGGTGTGAATGACCTGAGATGTACCTCCCTGGACTACATGAAAAGAGACATAGAGGAGCTCTCTGACCATGTAGCCCAGGCTGGTATGTCCCTGACCTTGAGTAGCATCTTGCCCTCACCAAGAACGATGCCACAGTATAAAGACAAAATGATCAGTTTCAACAATTGGGTAAAGTATTGGTGTCATTCAAAGGGGATCCAGTGTCTGTCAGCCTGGGATGACATGCTCGACAAGCCACATTGCTTCACTAGGGACGGCTTGCACCTGTCATCATTAGGCTTTCGTATACTGGCCAAGGCTCTTGCCACTCCCATACTGCCTTTTTTAGGCAAGGCTCAAAGGACAAACCCACCTCCATAGACAACCCAAAGATAAAAAAACCAAAGGTAATGCTACTCAATGCCAGAAGTCTAAACCTCAAGATGCACGCACTCGAGACTCTCCTCAGTATGGAGAAAATCGATGTCTGTGCAGTAACAGAAACCTGGTTGAAGGCTCCTGAAAGCACCCCAGCACTACCAGATTATATCTCATGCCATGCATTTCGGCCCCAAAACTCGGACCGAAGCACAAAAGGAGGGGGAGTATCTATATTCATCAAAGATAACTACACCTCCAGGTTAGTGGCACTGCACGAAGCATCGGAAACCATCCATGTGCAACTAACAGTGGGCAAAACTGCCTTTCAGTTTGTAGCCTGCTACAGAACACCCTCCCTATTACAGGAACCCCACTTAGCATTCCTGAGAACACTGGAGAATATGAAGGTCTCTCCAAACACTATGTTATTGGGTGACTTCAACTACCCAAACATTGACTGGGAAAACTACTCAAGCCCAAACACCCTCGCCCAACGGTTCCTTGAATTTATAAACTCTAACGCAATGGAACAACTGGTCACCACTCCCACAAGAGGGAACAACTTATTGGACCTGGTCATCACCAACATGGGGACTCTATGTTCCACACCAGAGGTAAACCCCTCATTGGTAAGATCAGACCATAAACAAATTTCCCTGGACATCCATATCCCGTTCCCACCCCCAGCCAAGGAAATCACTGTAAAGAATTTCTCCAAAGCCAACTTTACGCTTCTCAAGACTGAGGTGGAATCCTTCAAAGCCCCTGGGCTAGAGGATAATACAGCCCAATCCGCAGAATCCTTTACAAATGCATTCTATGAGCGCCTGCAGGAATGCATGGATCATGCTATCCCAAATAAAACCAAGACTCACTCCTCCAAAAACAGGAGACCAGTCTGGTGGACCCCGGCCATAAATAAGCTATACAACAGAAGGAGGAAGCTACTACATGACAGAGCAAAATCCCAAAAAGGGAAGGCATCTCTGATCAGTATTAGCAAGAAACTTCGATCCCTCATAAAATCATCAAAGGCCAGTTTCAAAAGAAAAATTGCCCTAGACACTAAAGATAATCACAAGACCTTCTTTACTTATGTCAGAAACATGGGCAGAAACTCCCAGATATGCTCTGAATGGTTGCATAACAGTACAAAATATACTGAACCTACAGACATAGCCAACATCCTGGCAGACAGATTCAGCGCAAACTTCTCCCCCCCTTCCCCCCCAAAGGAGCAAACACCTATCCCAACTGAATGTAACCTCCCTGACATTACAGATGCACAGGTGAAAGCTGCCCTCTCCAAAGCAAAAAACACAGCATCTATGGGACCGGACGGTGTCCCAGGCTGTGTCTTACATGAGCTCCAAGAAGAACTGAACCCTCACATTAAGTCACTGTTCAAACTTAGCCTTACTACAGGATATGTACCCAAAGAATGGCGTACAGCTACAGTGGTCCCACTCCACAAATGTGGTGCCACAACGGACCCCGGAAACTATCACCCCCATAAGCCTGACTAGTCTGGTCTGTAAAGCTATGGAGCGTATTATCATGGATCTCATAAAAGAAGACATTGGGAGCCTCCAGACACTGGACCCTACCCAATTCAGCTTTGTTAAGGGCAGATCTTGCCTCTTAAACCTAGTTGATTTCTTTGAAACAGTTACCAAAGCCATAGATGAGGGCAAGGTAGTCCACACAGCCTACCTGGACCTCGCAAAAGCCTTCGACACAATACCCAGCTCGGGCATCATAAATAAGCTTACCAGCTTAAATATCAACCCCTATATCACAAGATGGGTTGTAAACTGGCTCAGAGATAGAACCCACATGGTCAGAATCGCAGGTGCCATGTCCGAATCCAAATCAGTTACAAGTGGCATCCCACAGGGCTCAGTTCTGGGACCTCTCTTGTTCGGTATATACTTCTCTGAGGTTCAGGCTAACACGGGGGGATTATGGCTGATAAAGTTCGCAGATGACTGCAAACTGGGGGCCATAATCGAATCTCCAGCTGACACAAACATCCTCCAAAAGGGTCTCACAGAGACGGATGCTTGGTGCCAGAACCACGGCCTCAAGCTAAATGCTAAAAAGTGCATAGTCATCCCCTTTGGGAAAAACAAGGTGCCCACAAATTACCACATAGGTGGTAATCCATTAAGTACGGAAGAAGTAATTAGAGATTTGGGGACCAATGTAGATAGTAATCTCTCCTTTGATAATCATGTTGCCAAAGTGGTTAAAAAGACCTAATATATAGCCCACCTTATCACGAAAGGGTTCGCATCTAGATCAAGAGAGGTCATTGTGTCCCTCTACTCATCACTCTTCAGGCCCATAATTGAATACAATGCCCCTTTTGGGATGTACCTTACCTGACACCTGCAGCAACTGGAGAGACCCCAAAAGTACCTCACCAAGAGGATCATGGGCTACAAACAGATGTCCTATGCAGCTCGACTAAAGAAACTCCAGCTCTACTCAGTTGCTTACCACCTGCTCAGAGGCGATCTATGCCTGACGTACAAAGCCATGTCAAAACCAGAATTAATGGACATGCTCCACCTCAAAAAATCCAAGTCCCTTAGAGCTACATGCTCCAGGGACCTAAACCTCAGCACAAAAATAAATAGGACATGCTGGAGGGACAGATTCATTTCCCAGAAGCACCCCTCACTCTGGAATAGAATCCCAATTCATGTTAGACATAGCCCCTCGCTGACCCTCTTCAAGTGAAATTTGGACGCGTGGATGAGAAATCACAAATTCACCCCTGGGATCTCTCCTGTGTCCCTGCTAGACAGAGGCACAGTAAACTAATCTTAAAAGGGTACCTTCTGTGACCTACTTTACAGAGGCACAGTAGGCTAATCTAATAGGGAGTCGGAAGCCAAATACACTCTGGCTAGGCTTATAAATGCCCTAGGGCAGATAGCCTAGTATCTACCTACGAACCTATGAAAATAAAAATTACTTATATGTAAACACAAAAACATTCTCCAATGTCTGAAGCAGACTTACTAGTTTAAAAATACCACTAATAATGATTCAACTGTTTGGGCCAAAATTGTCAATTCACAAAAAATATATAAATGTAATAATAAAATCAAATTAGACTCTACAGAACATTAAACAACCCTAAATTAACCATTTTATCTCAGCAAGCTCTTCAATTTCAGTATGCTGCTGATAGAGGTAAACTCATTCAAACCTGGAATATTACCTGCATCTAATTTGATTTGCCCCTTAAGTTCTAGCTCCTCTAACTTCAGGTGAAGAGGTCCCCCTCTAGTACTATGTTCCACCTTGTCAATAGCTAAAAACTTAAACTTATGATCACTATTTGAATGGATGTGTTTGGCCAAGGCATTATCAGGCTTATTACGATTAATAGCAGACAAGTGTTCGTACATCCTATCCTGGAGCCTATGCTCCATTTTCCCTACATAAAATGCAGGGCAACAACTACATCTGGCTAAATAAACTATACCCTTAGAGTTACAATTAAATCTATCCCTAAGTCTATACTTGTGATCTGAAACTGAAAACGAATTAACTGTGTCAACATGTTTACAATAATTACAGTTCTCACATTTAAACATACCACCTACTTTGAGTGATCTCGTTTGCTGTCTTTGCAATAAGTCCTTGAGGTTCTTACCCCGTTTAAATACTATATTTGGAAAGTCACCAAATTTGTCAAATAAAGTCTGGTTACATCTAAAAAGTTCCCAATTCTTCTTCAATATATTCACACATAGGGAACTATGAACACTGAATGTGGTTATAAAACCACTAGATGATGGTTGGTCCTTTTCTGGTCCTGCAAAAGTTTGTATAGGTGACACCAAAGTAACAACACCTTGTAAGGTTGTCCCTTTGGTACATCTAAGTGCCAGTATCGGCTTAAAAATAAGCCTTTCCCTCTTAATATTAACCTCCTCTAAAAAGTGTGTCCAATAGAGACTCCGGGTAACCTCGGTGGAGGAATAATTTTTTCAAAAATTGGCATTCATCGTTGAAGTAGTCATCCTTAGAAATAATGTGGGAAGCCCTAACCAGCTGACCCTTAATGACTGCCCTCTTTTGATGAAAGGGGTGGCAACTGGAGAAGTGTAAAAAAGTGTTGGAACAAGTCTTTTTTCTAAATATTTTTGCTGTGTAACAATTTAACATTCTATTTTTCATCAGCGTAATGTCCAGGTGTGCTATAAACTCCGAACTAAAATTAGAGGTGAACTAGAGAAAATCAGTTGAACTATTAAGATTAACTAGTAGATCGTCACTCACTTTGATGTCACCTTTTAGTAAAACAAAGATATTGTCTAGGTATCTAGTATAATAGGCTATGGAGTTACAGACAGTAGTGTTTTTAAATACATACTCAGACTCCCAATACGCCACGACCAAATTGGCTATGCTCGTCCCGCAAGGGGAACCCATAGCCAGACCCATTTTTTGTAAGAAAAACTGGTTGTTAAATATATAAAAGTTGTTTGTAAGGACTAAGTCCAGCAATTCTGATACTAAGGACACATCTCTACTTGGAGCATTATATTTTAACATCATAAGTGCTACCCATTCCATGCCAGTTTGATGTCGAATACAAGTATACAAGTCCTTGACATCTATTGTCAAGAAATTGTAACTTTCAACGTAGTCTAAACTATTTATTTTACCTAGAAAAGACCAGAAATCTTTACAAATTTGTTCTTCAAGGACAACGTATTTCTGTAGTAGTGAGTCTATAACTTTAGCACAAGCGTATGTTGGGGAGCCCCGACCGTCTACCATAGGTCTCATAGGAGGATTAACCAAGTCCTTATGTATTTTAGGTATATCAAATAAAATTGGATAAACCGGAAAAAGTGTAGTCATATAATTCAACATAGCTTGGTCAATGCGACCCTCTATGAACAAGTTGTTGATACAGCTCTTAACCAAATTATAAGCTTTATTAACCTCAGACCTAGAACTTATTTGGTATGCTTCATTATTCAATAGGTGATCCATCCTAGCATTGTAATCTCTATTGTCAAAAATTACCAAGCCACCCCCTTTATCTGGTTTGCATACCCTACTGTCCTGTGAGTGTATATATTCAATAAGCTCACGTTCAACACGATTAGTATCTGAGCTTATGACTGGGCTATGTTTAGCCATGTGCCTAAAATCCAATTCACATAATGACTCAAATGTTTGCAAAACTGGATGTAAGGGGGGATTAAATGTACTGGATGTACGAAACACCTGCACTACGTCTGAGTTTAAGTTGTTTTCAAATAAAATTTGAAAGTGCAATTTCCTAGTAAATATTTTTAACTCAATGATCATTTTTAATAAATCAGCCCATTGATGTGGTACATATGTCTGCCCTTTAGCTAAGAATTCCACTAACTCACTAGAAATAACACTAGAAGAAAAGTTAAACACTTTGAAATCATTGTCTTTGTTAGATATAATCACAGGTCCTGATTCATGCAATTGAACATCATTTTCGTCAACCAATGGAACAGACATATTAAGGAGAATGTCGACCTCAAGAACCACATTGTGGATTAACAGACCCAATGCAACAATAGGAATAGGGGAACCAGAAGAAACCACCATTGAGGAACTATTTTCCTCACTTGTGGAATCTTCCTCTACTGTCACAAAAAGTTCTTGATGACCTCTGAGTTGTTCCTGTTGGTGTACTGATTCCTCTTTTGCTTTGGTCTGGCTCCTGTGAAATTGGCATGTTGAAAAACCTGTTGGCCTGATGTATTATTATTGTTGGTAAACTGCTGTCTATTGTTGTAATTGTAAAACACACGTGGACCCTTCTGCAGTCTGTCACTCCTTCTAACCTCAGATATAGCAGCCCCCATAAGTGCTGGATCATTATTACCAGGCATTAATTCTTAAGTCAACAGTAGGAGTATTACAGTCCATCGATAACTGCTGCCTGTTATTTTGTATTGCTGGATATGAGCTAGGGACACCACTTTGACTCATATCCATACCGGGTTGCCAAACCTGGGCAGATGAAGGCAAGGGATAAGCCGTACCTTGGCTGTAGGCCTTAGAGTCCCGATCAAGTTTTTTACTTTTATTAGTTTCTAACTTACTCATGTGCTGCTCAATGCTTGAAAAAATTCTACTGTATTCATATTTATATCTATTAAATTCTAAATCATTGAGCACTTTCTTGTCAAGATCAAGAACCACGTTAGAAATGTCTTTAATCAACACCAAGTAAGTGTTTTCCTGGGGGCAAAAAGGGCATGTTAGGGGTTTTTTATATACAAACTTTTTTAGAACAGCTGGAGTATAGTATGCATTGTTATTGATCATGAGCTATGTGCAAATTAAGTTTTTAAAGGAAGTTAATTTTAACATATTTTTGAGTGCTTCGCATTTTAGATCTATAGAAATATTGTTATTTTTTTCTTCCCAGCATTTGGAGTAAAGAAGTGAAGACTGGAATTTAATTGTAGATATTAGTTTATATGCATTGGAAAGCATTTCTGATTTGTAGGATAGTGTTTTAAGAATTAGTTGGGATATTTGAATGTTTTGCTCCTCTATTTTTTATTGTTGAGAACTTGATTTTGACTAATAACTTAATTTGTCTTAGTATAGGGTCATATTTACAAGTCATTTCACCTGTTACTATACTCATTAGTTCAAATACAGTTGATTCAAACTTTGATTTCCATTTTCTAGTAGTTGCTTTTTTGGCAGCCACCAGAATTAAACTCAGAAAGGCCTTACTTTGTCTATACAAATTTGAGTCTGTATCTATGTTCAGTTTTGATTTCTTCCTTTTCACCTGCCTCTTGCCTTTTTTTCCTACCTTCTCTTCTGGAAAAAATTATGTCTCTTTCTGTAGACTGAAGGTTTTCTGATAGAAAAATGTTATCATTCCCTGTGATCTGTTTGTTACATAACAAAGCAGTATCCTTTTTAGTACATATTCTCTTTACTTTACAGACATTTATCAGTTTATTTTTCTTCCTTGTTATTTGTTGTGAACGTCTTCTGTTCTTTCTTTTTGTTTGTTTCCTTCTAAAACCCAGCATCCTCAGATTGCTGAATACTTGTATCCAGAATTCCAAAGTTGTCAGGGGCAACATATTATTACATAGGGGTTGAATGGACTTTACAGACAATAGACACATCATTTCCTAAATGTGTTATATTTGCTCTTTGTCTAACATTATTTATCTCACCAGTTCAGTCATTAATATATGTAACATCAGTTCTCTAAACAATGCCAATTGCACAAGTGCAATCAACATCAGTAAATGTAGATTTACTTCTAATAATGGTAAGCAACTCATCCAACTTTTGACATGAGGAGCACAGATCACCAGTGTTATCAGGTGTTACCTTTAAATATGCATAGCATTTATTATACTGTATAAGGTATTTGTGCTTTAGCAAAGCATTAATGGCATACTCATTTAAGGAATCCATATTCAGCTTCAAACAAATAAAAAAATTATAAAAGAAAAAATAGTCAAAATCAGTAACCGCAGAATTCAAACAGAACTTAAATCAACTTCTATGAGAAAAGTCACACAAACAATATACAATATGAATACTAAAGTAAGTACGGTAAAATTGTTGTTCTGACCATACCAATTCTGAAATTCAGACAGAAGCTGTAATTCCTTTATGTCACTATCTCTCACAGTTGCATTTCTTTTTAACAGTAATGATCAATAAATCACAAACCAAGATAGGATTGTTTAGATAAGCTCTGGATTGTCCTCTCTGTAGTCTGTGTGGATTCATAGCTGACTAGGCCCCTTGGGATCTGCCTCTCTAAAACCTAGCCCTTTCTAACAACCAACAGTGAAAATTAAAGGTAAAACAACAAAATATTAATAAAAGTACATTTTCTTTTCTACAAGCTATCCTTTCCTTCCTATAAACAGTGAAAGACAGTGGTGAAAAATAAAATATAAATAAAATATAAATTCAAATAAAACTTATCTTACCAGTCAACTCCATAGCAAATCATAAACCAAGATGGGATTGTTTAGATAAGCTCTGGAAAAAATAGACAATAAAGTCAACCCTGGAACATATAACAATTGTGGGAGTGTATACACCACCAAAGTCAAGTGCTGATGACCTAGAGGAATTTATACATTTCTTGCATGAAACACAGGAGGGAAGAATAATATTAGCTCTAGACTTAAAATTTACCAGAAACAGACTGGAATAATATTGATTCAACAACATTAGTAAGGAAATGATTCATAACATATGTCAAGGGACAACAGTTGCTTCAGATTCTAAATAAAAAAAAAACTACCAGAGTATGGAACATAATAGACATTTTTTGTGTTCCTAAAGAAATCACTGTTACTTCAACTCAAGTTTTACCACTGTTGATGTGCAGTGATCATGGAGTTATAAAGGTTAGTTGGTTGCTAGATAATTCTGCCAAAATTAAATGTAAACCAATGCAGAGAAGATTAATTACAGATTAAATGGAAGCAAAACAGTTACTATGTAAAACTAACTGGAGTGATGTGTTCAGCGGAAAAACTGCAGATGGAATGTAAAAAGTTTTAAAAGAAAAATTTTTTGAATGCAAAAAATTAAAAATTGTTTGACATCAGGATCTAGGCATACAATGTTAGGGGAATATATTTCCATAAGATAAGTAACAAAAGGCACAGCTCCAAAGGCAAACCAAAACTTTAATATGTGAGCTCTTTCATTCACTCAAGTCAAATGAAGTTATTCAGACAAATTCAAGCAGTAAAACCCCTCCTTTTGTAACCATGAAATCACATGACCAATAAAATGCATTGCATCACAAGTTTAAAACTGGTTGTTAAAAGGCATATGCATATTTATAAAGATATTTACATATACTTTAAAAGAATTTTTAAGCACAAAGTGGAGCATTATTCATATATAAAACATTCAAAAAGGCACATCCATACAAACCTATAAGTACATAAAATATTGTGTTATAAGAGCATTCTATACCGAATTTCATAAATTCATTCAGCGTAGTAAACATTTAAGCTTGAGTAAACACATAACAGAAAATTGCTCATTAAGGCCTCGATAACTATGCACATTTAAAGTAAGTTGCCACCATAATTCTTGTCTTTCGAGTAATAGGGATGTATGACCACATCTAAGGCTCTCCATCACCTGGTCATTCACCTTAAATTTAAAGTGGTGTCCAGGGTTGTCCCTAATGTGGTTGGCCAAAGCATTATTTTCTCTGTTTCTATTTATCTATAAATGTGTTCATAGATCCTTTGTTTGAACATATGATCAGTTTTGCTGATATAAAATGCCAGGCAGAGTTGACATCTTGTCAAATATACCACTCTTTTAGAGTTACAGTCATATCTAGCAATGAGCGAGAAATGTCTATTAGCAGTTGTATAGTCCCAACCTATAGCTATGTACCTGCAATAGGCACATGCTTCACATTTAACCATTCCTGGGTTCCTGTTGTACAATTTATGCTCTTTTTCTATACAGAACTCTTGGTAGAGTGCCCAATTTAGATCTAAGATCTATGTCTTCCAGAAGGATACACCAGTTTTTAACAGGGTGCCCCTTATGGACTCACCATAAAGTGTATATGTAGTAATCAAGCTGAAAATATATCTATTCTTATCACTATTGTTATTACTATGCATTGTCATATTTATGTCAGCGCTATTTCCCTCAGGGGTGGCAGGGCTAGGAGTATGAGCTAATAAGGCTGGCAGTTCCAAAATGGCTGAGAAGTGCCCCTCCCTTCTTTTTATTTGGACCTCTTTTATGAGTCCCTGCAGTAACACTTCTGGATAGCCCCTTCTTTCAAACATCTGTTTTAAATTATTGCATTACTGCACAAATTCTATATCTAAGGTGATCATCCTTGTTGCCCTAACCAGCTAACCTTTGACTATAGATTTTTTCTGGTATTGTGGATGGCAGCTTTTGTAATGTAAAAATGAGTTTGAGTATGTTATTGTTTTATAAATTTTAGATAAGCAGCATCCCCTTAAAATGTCCTTAGTTAATTCCACATCCAAATAAGCAATCTTTACCCAGTCAAAATTGGATGTGAATTCCAGGAAGGATGTGCTGGCATTCATCTCATCCACTATTTCCTTGGCCGTAGTTTCATCTCCATTTATGATCATAAATACATCATCCAAAAATTGCGTATAATACACAATTTTATCTTTGATGTTGCTACTGGTAAACACAAAATGGTGCTCCTAAAAGGCCATAACTAGGTTGACGAAACTACCGCCACATGGGAACCCCATAGCTACTCCCCTATTCTGTAGGTAGTATGTACCATTAAATATAAAAAAAAATATTCTACAAAATGATGTATAGTAGTTCTTCAACTAATCTAGTTTCATTTGCAGGGGCACCTCTTTCTACTAACACATCTCAACCCATTCAATTCCTAAATTGTGGGGGATGACTGTGTAAAGGTCTTTTACATCCACAGTTAAAATGTTGAGCTCTTCTCTACATTCCTGGTTATTCATGTCCCTTAAAATGACCAGGAGTCTTTACAAATTTGGTGTTCTATTGCTACATATTTTTTTCAAGATGCCATCAACCACCTTAGCACAAGCATATGTTGCTGAATTTCTCCCATCAATTATGGGGCATAGAGGAGGGTTAGCAAGATTTTTATGAATCTTTGGAGTGCCAAAGATAACAGGTATGATAGCTGTTGATGTTGTTAAATAGTTAAACATATCCAAGTATATCTGTCCACAAATAAATAAATCATTAATGTAACCCTCTTATTTTCCTATATGCTACATTAAATTAATTTAAAGACACCATTTCATAACTGTCCTGTTTCAGCATTTCCACCATTCTACAGTTATATCATCCTTGGTCATAAATACTAGCCCCCCCCACACTTGTCTGGCTTCATGACTCTAATGTTGGCAAACCTCAAAGCATTTAGTTCCAGGTGGTGCTACGGTAGAGTTGTCGCTTCACAGTAAAACGTCCTGTTCGATTTTCAGCTAAAGCGTCTTCTGTGTGGAGACATACGTGAATGGGCATACCTTTGTTGAAGGTTGTGCATCATGGCTGGCAACTCGGTGTGTAAAAATCTACTGCCAATCATTAGCGGACCGAAGTTCCACTGTGGCAACCCCTAACCGGGAAAAGCCGAAAGATACAACAACAACATTTTCACTAGTCATATTCTTTTGCAGTCCGCCATGAGCATAAGAGCTCTTTCATTTATTTCTAAAATCAATTTCACATATTTTTTCAAATAGTGCTAGTGTGGGATGCAAGGGTGGGTTAAAACTACTAGGAACCATAGTTTCATTCACATTATTCATTTCACAACCATGAAATAAAAGCTGTAAATTTAACTTACGAATGTAACGTTTAAATGCCATCAGTACAGTGCCTATATTTGCTTTCTGCATTGCTATAAATGTCAATCCCCTTGCTAAAAGTTTAATTAAGTTAGGTTCTATAGTCACAGTAGTAAAGTTAAATATATTAAAGTCACCTTGCCGGTTAGTTTGAATAACAGGATGTCCAGCTGCTTCATTGTGGTTGTATTCCTCACCAAAAGTAACAGCTGCTTCACTGTGGTTGTTTTCCTCACTAGAAATAACAGTCCCGTGCTCATTTTCTTCAAACTGTACTTCCCAGTTTGATACTATCTCTGTTTGTTGTAACGGTTATTTTTCCATGATTTTGCCTTCCTTTTCTTGCCTGCCTCCTTATTACATTTTATCGTTATTGTATGTAGAAACACGAAAATGTTGTTCCCCTGAAACTCCATTGATGTTCCTGCCTTGTGAATGCTCACTTCTTCCTAGCTGGCTTGTCCCTTCCTGTTCCTCTGGTTCAATGACATCACCAGTGACATCACTAGCGGGCAGATCCACCTCAGCCTCCTCATGCATATTCATATTAACAAAGTGTTGTGGCTGGTTTACAGGAGCTTTGCTACTCTTGATGGGCAGTCTTGGGTGTGGGAAAGCCAGCCCATTAGTGTAGTCATCAAGGTCTCTCTGTAGTTTCTTGATTTTTGTAGCTTTATATTTTAAAATCAAGGCATCAATGGACTCAAAATTTCTATTATATTCAAATTTGTATCTATCAAAGTTCATGTTTGTTTTAATGCTATCCTCCAGCATTAATAGTTCATTAAACAACTCATAGTTATCCAGGCCTTAATGAGCAGTTTCTGTTATGTGCTTACTCAGGCTTAAAAATTTATTACTCTGAGTGAAGTTATGAAATTCAGTATAGAATGTTCTTATAACACAATATTTTATGTACTTATAGGTTTGTATGAATGCACCTTTTTGATTGTTTTTATATATGAATAATGCTCCACTTCGTGCTTAAAAATTATTTTAAAGTATATGTAAATATCTTTATAAATATGTACATGCCTTTTAACAACCAGTTTTAAACTTGTGATAGAATGCATTTTATTGGGCATATGATTTCATGGTTATAAAAGGAGGGGTTTTACTGTTTGAATTTGTCTGAAGAAGTTCATTTGATTTGAGTGAATTTTGCCTCTGGAGCTGTGGCCCTTTGTCACTTATTTTATTAGGGCTTTATTTGTTGTTTTTTTCACTGGATATTGCCATAAGAACAAGATACCCAATTAAGGTGAGAGACAAAAAATATAAAAAAACTTTGAAAACTGAAATAAACACGTCAGACAAACAAATTAAGCAGACTGTGAGATAAGATCACGAAAAATTTGACAAAAATGTATATAAAGATATTGAGCATAATAGGAAACCTTTTTATAGATACATAAGATGTGGAAGGAGTAAAGACATATAAATTGATAAATTGCGTGCAGATTCTAAATTTTATTCTCAGACACAACAGATTATATATATATATTTACAAAATCTTATGCAAAACAGTTTGGCTCCACAAACATGAGATAAGTTGTCCTAGTGACATACAGGTAACCTCAGATACTTGAATCAGATTAAATTACATTGAAAAAGAACTACTCAAACTGGATCCAAACAAAGTACTTGGAGGAGGCGGAATTAGTAATAATGACCTGAGAACAGTTCAGCAAGAATTTACAGTATTATTATATTTATTATTTACTATATCATATAAATATGGGGAGATTCTGCAAGATTGGAGACATGCGCTTGTTAAACCTGTCTTTAAGGGAAAGTGGAATACGAGAAAGGTAGATTCATATAGACCCTTAAGTCTACTTTCATGTTGTGGAAAAATAATGAAGAAGGTAATATAGCATAAGTCATTGTCAGACTTGAATAGGTTGGGACTTGAAACCATATATCAGCATGCATATGTTGAAAATAGATCTACTACGACTTGTAACATGATGTTCTATAACAATATAATAACAGCTACGAATGAAAAATTGTGCTGTGATGTAATGTATATAGATCTAACTTCAGCAGCTGAGAGGGACATACACAAAACTTTTTCTCAATAAATTAGAACAACTAGATATTGATGTACTCTTGATAAGATAGATAGCTGCATGGCTTACAAATAGGATGTGGCAAGTGTCGTATAGCAACTGGACAGGTGAAATTCTTGCTTACAGTCAGGGTGTCCCACAGGGCTCTGTCATAGGTCCTTACTTGTTTAGATTGTATCTCTCATACCTAACCTTTTCATCTGAGGTGTGCTACAGTCTATATGTAGATGACCTGAAATTGGGTAAACTGATTACATGTGCTACAGATAAGGCATACCTCCAAAGAAACTTGACTAAATTGGCAATTTGGGCACAGGAGAATAATATACTGATAAGTACATAAAAAATAAGCATATGAGATTTGGGAAACATAAATTGAATGTGCATATTTCATACAGCACACATCAATTGAAACTGTAGACTCATTTAAGGACATGGGTAGATCCAGCTTTGAGTTTTTCTAATCATATCAACTAATTGGTTAATAATAGTAATAAAACTATAGGTTGTATAAAAAGATTTATAAAGTATAGGAAATCAAAAATGATGAAGTCATTGTTTGTTAGTTACATTAGACCAAAACCTGAGCATGGAATAACAATAAGGAAACCTTATACTGTAAGAAAACAAGCATGAATAAACTGGAAGGAGTACAGCAGAAATGTATCAAGGGCATTCATGGATGTGAATATTTAAGTTATTATGAAAGACTAAAATATATGAACTTATACAGTGTCTGTTATAGACATCTAAGAGGAAATCTTATTCAGGTAAATAGGGTATTTAGAGACAACTACCTCTGGGAATGCCTGGGGTTATTAAAAAGTACTAGAGAATCATCAGACAATGTATGTAGAAGATTCTATAGGAGTGAGAAGTGTACTAATTGTTTCTCTGACAGAGTAGCTGATGCATGGAACAGACTACCAAATTACATTAAAGCAAGTACTAATGTAGATATTTTTAAGAACACCCTGGACACGTATTATGGGAACAAGTGTTTTGGTATATTGGCAAGCTAGAAGGGCATTAATGCCTGTGCTTGAAATATTTCTATATATGTATGCATGAACTTCCACAATCCACCTAAGGAAAAATTCCACTTGGAGAAAAATACCTATGCAAATACCTACAAACAAAGAATCCGAATCTTCTAGACCTTTCTGCACAACCAGAGGCCAAGCACACACACACACACAAACACACACACACACACACACACACACACACACACACACACACACACACACACACACACACACACACACACATATATATCTTCCCATAACTTATTTGTGAATTGCTTATCGTCTCTCTTACCAATCCCCTCCAATCTCCTCTGATTTATTCCCATAGTTATCATGCAATATTCTATATGCCCTACTAATCATTCCCCCCTCTAACAGCAGCATCTGTTCCAGATTCCAGCAATAACTCCACCAGTTCTGGTCTCACTCCCAGGATCCCCTCAATTCTCCCTTCTATAGCCTGACATCAGTCCCTGATAGAGAAGGCAATCTCCAGCCCGCAGTCCAAATGAGTTCCTGGCCTCTTTCCACTACACCACCCCTCCCTCTCCAATTACCTGCTCCCAACACCCTGGTTTCTCTGACAGCTTTTTCCAGTAAATTCCAGCCCCCTCCTGTCCACCCTTGCACCCCCAATCCCAGCCACCCCCCATCAGCAGAATCTCCCCCTCTCCATTCCTATGTTCACCTTTCAAGTTCTTAGTCATATTCAAAATGGTTCTAACCATTATTTCTTTCTCTATCAAAGCCAACTCTACTGGATTCAGTTTTGATCCATCCTATATCCATATTTCTCTTTCTCTGCCCATCTCAGCATTCTCCACGCCATGTCTCTTGTAAAGAATCTGGTAACATTCTGCACCTGTTTCTCCCTTCCACTTCCCTTACTTATACTCTACTATTGAAAATAATTCACTTACTTAGCTACCTCCACCATTGACTTCCCCTTTCTTATTCTCTCTTCCTCACAAGGGCCCCCCTTATACAAAATTTCAGTTGTCTGTGTGGCCTTAACTCTGCATTCAGATAGTCCCCATTTCAGACAGCTCTGTGTGACCAACATCGTTTACTAATGGTGGTACATTTTGCCCAGTATGTATCTCAGCCACTTTTCTTCCTGGCCTATCAGCTTTACCACTTACCCTCTATCAACTTGTAGGTCCAGATCTGCTGATCTTCCTAAGATCAGCTTGAACTATGATTCCAAGAATTCAGTTTTGTTAACCCTCTGTTCCTTTGGGGAAGAATATAATGTAAACATTTTCACTCATTGATCTGTAGTCCATTTTAACCACATGTCTCTCCAGTTGTAACACTAAACCATTAAGCGCAGTGATCTTTGCATCCTTTTTTATTATTTTATTTTATTTCTTCTTTGTCTACCTTGAGAATGTCACTTTCATGGTACATATCATTCAAACCTTCTGTCAAGCCCACCTAGTCCTCTGTTATTCCTGCTAGTGTAGCTAATACTATGTTCATCTTCTCCTCTACTGATTTGTTCATGTTATTCTCTTGAGATCTCATGCACTAGTAATGCTACACTGTGACATTCTAAATAAATACTTCAGTACTTGCTCTTACTTATTATTTTGTTCTGAGATGTGGAGTTCACAGTTTAAGCAGCTATCTTGACTGGGCACCGCAGTACACAGTACATTCCATATTATTTTAAAATAAAATAATCTATTTCAACAAAACCAAATACATTTTTGCCTTATAATGCTGAACTGCTAATTTATTTTTCATTTACTAGAAGTAATATAGTCATCAGCTTTATCTAAAACAGAAGTCATGCCAATGAGTCAATAGTTCCCAGTCTTTGTCAATATAAGAGGGGGGGGGGGGTTGGGAACAAAGGGTCCAGTACTGTGAGCTGTTGCGGCAACTGAGATTGGAAGGCAACCAGCCCCCTGGTTTGAATGAAGTGATTTATATTAGCAGTGTTTTAAAAATGTGAGCCTCTAAGTTATAATAGTTCATTTTTTTCTTACATATATGTTTTTAACTAGAGCATATTTATTATTTTACTGCTCAGCTTCATAGTGGCTTACCTTTGCATTTATTTTCAAATTGTAAATTTGTAGATTGGATATGCTTAATTAATTTTTTGCTACTATTTGTGGTTTTTAGTCACGTGTTTGCATAATCACATCATTTAATATTGATTGACACCGATCTATTATGTTCTGATGAAGCCCCTGGTGTACAGGGATGAAAGAGCTTAACATTTATTTTAATAAAATCTCTTGTGCTTACTTTGGAGTTGTTCGCCCAGTTGGAACTTTTTGGTGACTACATTGAGGTTGTTTGGTTCATAGTTTTACTTTCCTCAAGGTTTCTCTGCTTTTGATTCCATGGGTTACTATGCATACAGTCAAAGGACAATATTAAGGAGCCAGTCATATACTCCCAATTGCACCACACCACTGCCAGATTAAGTGACTTGCTCAAGGTCACAGCATAGGCATGTGAAGGCAGAATGATTCTTGGCCCAGGAAACAGCTCATTAACAGGTCAAAGTATTAGTCCTCTACATTAACTGCTAAACATCAGAACTGAGAAAGATGTTTTATTACAGACATTGCTTTTTTTACTGTATGATAGGAATGAAATTTGGGGTGCTTGTTCAAATGTTCCTTTGTATAGAAGTGCTGGTAATGTTTTTGGCTGATGTGGGACAGGTTTGTATGTTTTCATTTGTAGTTTTATTATTAATTTTGTAGTTTGTGAGTGAGACACTGGAAGATGACGAAATAATGAAAAAAAGATTAATTCAGGTGGATGGGTAGTAGCCAGCTGTAGGGAATAAATAAATAAAGCTAACGTCGCTGATCTAGATGACTTGAAATTGACGAGTGATATGAGCTTTAGTGGAATTACAAGGGTTGGGTGGAGTGAACAAAATATATTGGTCATCTCAGCACAGGAAGGTGGACCATTCCACTGCTGCAAAGGTTGTAGACCATGATATGCATTCTGACTTGCCAAGCAATGATCATATGCTGTTGCCTAATGTAAATGCATGTCTGGGAACATTTATGTCTCATCAAGCTGATATTTTCAGTCCTACTACAGTGGAATTCATGCCGAGTCTGGGGGGGAGGCTAGAGTTAGAGCCTTAAGGAAAAAAAATGTAGCTGCTAGGGTGATTGTGCTCCTCCATTTAAGAGGTTGTCACTCCCCAATACCAGCCATTACTGGGGTACATGCATCAAAAGAAAACCCTTTTGGAAAGTAGGAACCACCACAGGGTGCTGTAAAGTGCAGCAGTCACCATGCAGAGGGAATGACTGGACAATAACAAGAAGGAAATGCTGATCATTGTGAGGCTCAAGTAATAAAAAGCACCTTAAAATAAGTGGAAAAAGTGCCTTTAAAATATCAAGTAAGTACATTGTAGGTAAACTGGGTGATATAATGGTAATAGGTCTGTGCCTGTCTTAATGGCTAATCATTTTGAGAGCTGTATAATATTCTATTTTCATTTTTGAATTGAGGAAGCTTTGGTGTAGGTGGGCAGGTGCTGGAGTTACTAAAGCGAGACAGAAAGTGATGGAATTAGTTTGATGTTTCAGATTTCTCTACATTTTTTGCATGAGATATTACAGCTATAGTGTAACTCCAGAGATGGTGGGAATCAGGTAATCAAGTGATATTAGGGTGAAATTTGGGACCCACAATTATTTAAATAAACATTTTGTGCATTTCAACACCATGCAGCCCTGTGCTGGTACCTGGAATAAACTAGCTGTGTTGTGCAACAGTCAAGTTTTAATATGGTCCAAGATTAATATTTTATATGCAATACTGGCCCCACTGGACAATAAGGTTTCATCTGAATGCAACACAATAACTACCTTTGATGTTACATCTAGATACTTGAGTGCTTTGAGGTATGCCTGAATAGGGGAACAGTTGGACTAAGCTAAATAATGTACTCCTGAAATGTAGACAGCCTTACAAATGAAAAACAGAATATGACATAGAGAAAATAGGCAATGGCTCTTCCATTAATAATTCAAAGGAAAATATGGCCACTGGACTTAAAGTTTGCAGTGTTTTAGCATTTGAAAACAAATATATTTTAGAGTCAATAATATAGTTAGTTTATTGTTATATGTGGTGACCAAAACCTTGTAGGACGAATTTGCATGATTCCATTTCACTGATGTGCTCGGGGAGGTTAATTGAAACTCGCTGACATTCCAGTACACTGCAGACAGGAGAGATAATGTAGACTAACCAGCCTGCAATACTTAATGTATCTACTCAAGGTCTAAACTTAATGAAAATCAGAATTTTATAATATTTGATTGTGACTCATTGCAAGAATTCACCACACTCCCAACTGTAGTGCACTGCAGTGTTTAGGATAAACCATTTTTTTTTCATCTTACATTTAAGCATCCCTGCAACTAGCACTTGCTTTAAAACCTGCTGGAAAGCACTAGGAAGCCTTAAACTGATACAAGCACTCAACTCTCCTTGTTAATAAGGAGAAATTAATCATAGGCACTAGACAGCCTATAATTGCAAAGTACCTTGCTAAGGTAAGGGGAAATAGCTCTTGTACTTTACAAAAAAGCACCAAACCAGGCATGTCCAAGGGTCGGCTTTTGGTGATTTCTCCTGTCCACCTGGTGAATCTGGGCATACTGGGGCAATGCAGCAATTGCCTCATGTACACAGACAACCCTCTCCTCCTACATCCAACACTACAACCTGTGAGAGATGCACTTACATAGCCAAACTGGAAGCAAAGCTCTCTCCACCCAAGATTGTTTTAGATAGTCAGGAGGAGAAGGTTAACACCCACACTACACCTCAAGCAACACATAGGCCTTCTAAACCCACACCACCAACACCCTCACATAGCAACACTAAACCCTCATATGCGGAGGCCCTTAACAGTAACCTGCCCAAGCAACAAGGACCTCCGAAGCTGAAATGCAGACAAACACCAATCCCAACCAAAGTGTCACATAGCTCACAACACCAGTGTGCCACCCAACAACAGCCCCTAAGGCAAGACAACATACCCAAAACTTTAGTCATAGATGACTCTTTAGTCAGGCACACTGATGTTGCAATCACCAGGCTGAACAAGGAGAAAATTACAGTCAGCTGCCTGTCAGGTGCCAGGATCCACCACATAACACATACACTCAAGTCACTCCACAACAAGTACAAATATGACTGTCATTGTCCATGTTGGAGTGAATGACTTGAGACGTACCTCCCTGGACTACATGAAAAGAGACGTGGAAGAGCTCTAGGATCATGTGGCCCAGGCAGGTATGACCCTAGCCCTGAGTAGCATCCTGCCTTCACCCAGAATAATACCACAGTATAAGGACAAAATGATTGACTTCAACAATTGGCTAAGCTTCTGGTGTCATTCAAAAGGGATCCAATATCTGTCTGCCTGGGACAACATGATCGACAGACCACGATGCTTTACCAGACATGGTCTGCAACTGTCGCCCCTGGGATTCAGGTTACTGGCTAAAGCTCTTGTCACCCCTATAGTGCCTTTTTAGGCAAAGTTCAAAGGACAAAACCACCACCATAACAGGTACAAGCATGCAAAACCTGAAGGTAGTACTACTCAGTGCTAGAAGTCTAAACCTCAAAATGCACTTTCTTGAGGCACTCCTAAAAATGGACAACATCGATATCTGGCAGTAATTGAGACCTGGTTCAAGGCTCCAGAGAGCATCCCTGCAATACCAGGCTACAACTCTTACCACACTTTTCAGCCACCAAACCAGGACTGAAACACTAAAAATGGAGGAGTGTCCATATTCACCAAGGATATTCCTACCACCAGGCAAGTTGCCCAACAAAATGCGTCTGAAATTTTCCAGGTGTAACTAACACTAGGTAAGACTGCAATCCAAATTGCAGCTTGCTACAGATCCCCCACCATGCCCCAAGATTCTCACTACACCTGTCTAAACATACTGGAAAATATTAAGATACAACTAAACACCCTAATACTGGGTGATTTCAACTACCCTGCCATTATGTGGGAAAGTTACTCTTGTACCAACACCTTTGCCCAACGGTTCTTGGAATTCATAAATTCCATTGCCCTGGATCAACTAATCCATAGTCCCACCAGGGGCTCCAATATCCTAGACCTGGTCATTACCAACATGGGAAATCAATGCTCCACACCTATGGTCATCCCCTCGTTGGTCAGGTCTGACCATAAGCTAATCACCCTTGACATCCACATCCCTCCCCCACCCCCCAGTAAGAAAACCTCTGTAAAAAACTTCTCCAAAGCCAACTTCATGCTACTCAAGTCAGAAGTGACAAAGTTCATGACACCCATGTAGACGGGAACTGAAAGTTCAACTGCTGAATCCTACACTAAGGCACTGTATGAGCACATCCGCTCATGCATGAATTGTGCCATCCCAAATAGAGCCAAGACGCTCTCCTCCAAAAAAAGAAAGCCAATATGGTGCTCCCCTGCCATAAACAAACTTTATAACAAAGGGAAGAAACTGTTGCAGAAAAGAGGAAAATCCCAGGATGCAAAAAACTCCCTTACCAGCCTCAGTAAGAAGCTGAGATCCCTCATAAAATCCTCCAAAACTAGTTACGAAAATAAAATTACCAAAGATTCCAAAGACAACCACAAGGCATTCTATAGCTATGTCAAGAATCTAAATGGCAATGCTCAGATCTGCTCTGAGCTACAACAGAATGGCATTAAATATACTGATCCCAAGGATATTGCCAATATCCTGGCAGATCGATTCAGTGCCAAATTCACCCCCCTCTCACCCACTAAAGGGCCCATCTCAATATCGAAAGATTGCCAAATTCCGGTAATAACAGCCACACAGGTAAAAAATGCACACTCCGAAGCTAAGAATACAGCATCCATGGGACCAGATGACATCCCAGGCTGTGTACTACATGAACTACAAAATGAACTGGCAACTCACCTAAGTGTCATGTTTAATCATAGCCTCACCTCAGGCTTTGTACCCACTGAGTGGCACACAGTTACAGTTATCCCACTCCACAAGGGAGGATCCACCTTGGATCCTGGGAACTACTGCCCCATCAGTCTGATGAGGCTGATCTGCAAGGCCATAGAACGTATTTTAATGGAACTTATAAACAAAGACATTGGTAACCTTCAAACACTGGATCCCACCCAGCTTGGGTTCGTGAAGAGCCTATCTTGATACTGAACCTGACTGACTTCTTCAAATCAGTCTCCAGAGCTGTGGACGAGGGTAAGGCAGTCCACACAGCCTATCTGGACCTCGCCAAGGCCTTCAATGCCATCCTCACTCTGGAATCATAGATAAACTTACTAAGCTGGGCATTCATCCCTACATCACCTGATGGGTTGCCAAGTGGCTTACTGACAGAACCCACACTGTAAAAGTAGCCAACTCCAAATCCAGTTCCAGGCAAGTGACAAGTGGAGTACCTCAGGGTTCAGTCCTGGGACTGCTCTTGTTTGGCATTTACTTCTCTGAAGTACAAGCCAACACTAAGGGACTCTGGCTAACAAAGATCACAGATGACTGCAAACTGGGAGCCATTATTGAATCCCCAAATGATGTGGATATTCTACAAAAGGGCCTTACAGAAAGAGATGCTTGGTGCCAGAGCCATGGGCTCAAGCTCAATGCCAAGAAATGCATAGTTATCCCCTTTGGGAAAAAACATGTACCTGTGAATTACCACATAGGTGGCAGTACACTAAACACCGAAAGTGTGATAAGAGACTTAGGGACACAGGTGGACAGTGGTCTCACCTTCGATAACCACATCACGACAATCAGGAAATCCTTCTATGTGGCACACCTCATCACTAAGGGCTTTTCATCCAGAAAAAAGGAGGTCATTGTCCCACTGTACTCATCTCTCATTAGACTTATTATAGAATACAACACCCTGTTTGCTATGTACCTCTCAAGACATCTGCAACAACTGGAATGGCCACAGAAATACCTCACTAAAAGAATTGCAGGCCTAAAGCAGATGCCCTATGCTGACCATCTAAAAAAACTCCAGCTATACTCTGTCACATATCGTCTGCTCGGAGGCGATCTCTGATTAACATACAAGGCCATGTCAAGCCCAGAGCTGTTGGACATGCTACACTTAAAGAAATACCAATCCCTCTGAGCCACATGCACCATGGATCTAAACCTTGTCATCACAATAAACAAAACATGTTGGAGGGATAGATTCCTGATACAGAGACTCCCCAGACTCTGAAATAGACTGCCCATACATGTTAAGCAGAGCACCTCTTTGGCTCTCTTCAAAAGGAGCCTTGACAATTGGATGGGAGATAGGAAATTCACCCCGGGGATCATGTCAGTCGCCCTGCTAGACAGGGGTCCAGGGAAGTAAATATTGTGGGAAGAAATAGACAAGGAATTGTTATGATCAGGCTTGTATAATCCCTAGGGCTGATAACCTAGTACCAACCTATGAACCTAAGTAAACAAATGTATGAATGTACAACAGAGAAATAACAAAGGTAGAATTAGTATGATATATCAAAAAAAATAATCCTTCTTTAACACATCACTAAAAATAAATCACAATGAAATTCTTAGCGTAATCACTGTAGTAAGTTCACTTAATCAAGAAATAAAACAATGATTGATAAGTAGCAGTGCATATCTCTATAGAGTGTCTAACAACTCATTTGAAAGCGTTATATAATAGACAAATAAACATTAAAAGAATATAAAAGTCAATTAGCAACCTTGCTTTAAGAGGAGCACAAATATTGTCAAAACCTATCATCAGAAATCTCATTCCTATTACAATATTCTTCTGAGTTATTCAACGTGTAATTTCCCCTTTAGTGCATGTATCACTTTAAACTTTTACATTCAAATACATACATGCACGCAAACACACACACACACACACACACACACACACACACACACACACACACACACACACACACACACACACACACACACACACACACACACACACACACACACACACACACACACACACACACACACACACACACGTAAATACCTCTTCTGCCATAAACATAGGTAGATGGACACATAGATATGTACATACATACATAAATAAATAAATGAATTCATACGTATGTACACACATGCAGGCATACTTACCAAACCTGTCAGTCACACAAAACTGCTAGATATCATAATAGATGATCACCTAACATTTACCATCCAAATACAACAAAATATTAAGAAAACCCGCCAAAACTCAGTCTCCTATATCACAGCAAATAGGTTTTAACCAATGATGTTATTAAAACAGTAATCACTACCTTTTGTCTTCCCTCAATACTATATACCTAAACTATATGATATAGATATATGATATATATGGTTTACCATTAAAATCTCGACATCAGAGTCTATGCATATGAACAATTCAACTGCAGATTTTTGAATAGTTCATATGAGTACATTCTGAATGTTCGAACGTTTATATTAGCGAATGTCCTGTGCATTTGCTAATATAAATTCGAAGGGATGTACAGAGATCGCGGAACAATGTGGTTAGGGAAATACATCCCTTTCCTCACTGTAGTATGATCTCAGAGTTGGAATATATAGTTGGGGGGATGGGGGGTGCAGTCCCCCTCAGTGGGGTGCAGGGATGTTATTCATAGGAGGTAGGGATTTACGGCAAGGGTGGCATTGTCATTAATTACTGTAAAATGTCGAATTTGACTTTTTCGGCAATTACTGCAGATTTTCAACTTTCTGAACACTAGAAAATCTGCAGATTCGACAATACATCTTGATGTTTAATTACGAACATTTTTTAAAATTTCATAATTTTAATAATAAACCAATATTAATCTTGTTAAGTGAGAGGATGCCTGAGGAATGGAGAAAAAGTGTTTTGGTGCTGATTTTTAAGAATAAGGGTGATGTGCAGAGCTGTAGTAACTACAGAGGGATTAAATTGATCAGTCACAGCATGAAGTTATGGGAAAGAGTAGTGGAAGCTAGGTTAAGAAGGGAGGTGATGATTAGTGATCAGCAGTATGGTTTCATACCAGGAAAGAGCACTACAGATGCGATGTTTGCTCTGAGAGTGTTGATGGAGAAGTACAGTGAGGGTCAGAAGGAGTTGCATTGTGTCTTTGTGGACATAGAGAAAGCATATGACAGGGTGCCTAGAAAGGAGTTGTGATAATGTATGAGGAAGTCGGGAGTGTCAGAGAAGTATGTATGAGTGGTACAGGATATGTACGAGGGTAATGTGACAGCGGTGATGTCTGCGGTGGGAATGATGGCTACGTTTAAGGTGAAGGTGGGATTACATCAAGGATCAGCTCTGAGCCCTTTCTTATTTGCAATGGTGATGGACAGGTTGACAGATGAGATCAGACAGGAGTCCCTGTGGACTATGATGTTTGCAGATGACATTGTGATCTGTAGTGAGAGTAGGGAACAGGTGGAGGAGACCCTGGAGAGGTGGAGATATGCTCTAGAGAGAAGAGGAATGAAGGTCAGCAGGACTAAGACAGAATATATGTGTGTGAATGAGAGGGAGGATAGAGGAATGGTGAGGTTGTAGAAAGTAGAGGTGGTGAAGGTGGATGAGTTTAAGTACTTGGGATCAATAGTTCAGAGTAATGGTGAGTGTGGAAGAGAGGTAAAGAAAAGAGTACACGCAGGATGGAGTGGGTGGAGAAGAGTGTCAGGAGTGATTTGTGACAGACGAGTACCAGTAAGAGTGAAAGGGAAGGTCTTCAAGAGGGTAGTGAGACCTGCTATGTTACATGGGTTGGTGACAGTGGCATTGACAAAAAGGGAGGAGTCAGAGCTTGATGTGGCACAGTTGAAGATGTTAAGATTTGCACTGGGTGTGATGAGGATGGACAGGATTAGGAATAAGTATATTAGAGGGTCAGCCCAGGTTGGAAGGTTTGTAGACAAAGCCAGAGAGGCAAGATTACATTGCTTTGGACATGTGCTGAAGAGGGATGCAGAGTATATTGGGAAAAAGATGCTAAGGATGAAGCTGCCAGGTAACAGGAAAAGAGGAAGGTCTAAGATAAGGTTTATGGATGTGGTGTGAGAGGACATGCAGGTGGTTGGTATGACAGAGCAAGATGCAGAGGATAGGAAGAAATGGAAACAGTTGATCCACTGTGGTGACCCCTAATGGGAGCAGCTGAAAGAAGAAGAATGGTAAACTAGAGGAAGGATGACAAGGAGACATGGTGGTGGAATGAGGAAGTACAGGAGAGTATACAGAGAAAGAGGTTGGCAAAGAAGAAGTGGGATTGTCAGAGAGATGAAGAAAGTAGACAGGAGTATAAGGAGATGAGGTGCATGGCAAAGAGAGAGGTGGTGAAGGCTAAGGATAAGGCATATGAAGAGTTGTGTGAAAGGTTGGACACTAAGGAGGGAGAAAAGGGCCTGTACCGATTGGCTAGACATAGGGACCAAGCTAGGAAAGATGTGCAGGAGGCAAAAGTGATAAAGGATAATGAGGGAAACATAGTCACAAGCGAGGAGAGTGTGTTGAGGAGATGGAAAGAGTACTTTGCGGGGTTGATGAATGAAGAGAATGAGATAGATAGAAGGTTGGATGATGTAGGGATAGTAAATCATGAAGTACAATGGATTAGCAAGGAGGAAGTAAGGATAGCTATGAAGAGAATGAAGAATGGAAAGGCTGTTGGCCCAGATGACATACCTGTGGAAGCATGGAGGTGTTTAGGTGAAATGGCAGTGGAGTTTTTAACCAGATTGTTTAATGAAATCTTGGAAAGTGAGAGGATGCCTGAGGAAAGGAGAAAAAGTGTTTTGGTACCGATTTTTAAGAATAAGGGTGATGTGCAAAGCTGTAGTAACTACAGAGGGATTAAACTGATCAGTCACAGCATGAAGTTATGGGAAAGAGTAGTGGAAGCAAGGTTAAGAAGGGACATGATGATTAGTGATCAGCAGTATGGTTTCAAGCCAGGAAAGAGCACTACAGATGAGATCTTTGCTCTGGGAGTGTTGATGGAGAAGTACAGAGAGTGTCAGAAGGAGTTGCATTGTGTTTTTGTAGACTTAGAGAAAGCATATGACAGGGTGCCTAGAGAGGAGCTGTGGTATTGTATGAGGAATTCAGGAGTGTCAGAAAAGTATGTAAAAGTGGTACAGGATATGTACGAGGGTAGTGTGACAGCGGTGAGGTCTGCGGTGGGAGTGACGGATGCGTTTAAGGTGGAGGTGGGGTTACATCAAGGATCAACTCTGAGCCCATTCTTATTTGAAATGGTGGTGGACAGGTTGACAGACGAGATCAGACAGGAGTCCCCGTGGACTATGATGTTTGCAGATGACATTGTGATCTGTAGTGGGAGTAGGGAACAGGTGGAGGAGACCCTGGAGAGATGGAGATATGCACTAGAGAGAAGAGGAATGAAGGTCAGCAGGACTTAGACAGAATATATGTGTGTGAATGAGAGGGAGGATAGAGGAATGGTGAGGATGCAAGGAGTAGAGGTGGCAAACGTGGATGAGTTTAAATACTTGGGGTCAATAGTTCAGAGTAACGGTGAGTGTGGAAGAGAGGTGAAGAAGAGAGTACAGGCAGGATGGAGTGGGTGGAGAAGAGTGGCAGGAGTGATTTGTGACAGACGAGTACCTGTAAGAGTGAAAGGGAAGGTCTACAAGAGGGTAGTGAGACCAGCTATGTTATATGGGTTGGAGACAGTGGCATTGACAAAAAGGCAGGAGTTTGAGCTGGATGTGGCAGAATTAAAGATGTTAAGATTTGCACTGGGTGTGACGAGGGTGGACAGGATTAGGAATAAGTATATTAGAGGGTCAGCCCAGGTTGGAAGGTTTGGAGACAAAGTCAGAGAGGCACGATTACGTTGGTTTGGACATGTGCTGAGGAGGGATGCTGAGTATATTAGGAAAAAGATGCTAAGGATGAAGCTACCAGGTAACAGGAAAAGAGGAAGGCCTAAGATAATCATGCAGGTGGTTGGTGTGACAGAGCAAGATGCAGAGGACGGGAAGAAATGGAAACAGGTGATCTGCTGTGGCGACCCCTAACAGGAACAGACGAAAAAAGATGATTTTATATATATATATATATATATATATATATATATATATATATATATATATGTATATATATACACATACATACATGTGTGTGTGTGTGTGTGTGTGTGTGTGTGTGTGTGTGTGTGTGTGTGTCTGTGTGTGTGGATCTATGTTGACAGATCGAAATTAAATTTCAGCAAAACGTACATGAGCGAACTCACTTTTGCGGAAAAAAAAAAACAACACACCAAAAAACGTACACAAATAAAGCACTACTCATGTTTATGTAGGGGGGAAGTCCCCCAGAACCTCTCCATGTGGGTTTCTGTGCCCCCACACCTCCCCTACTTTAATATTCTCACTCCAAGATTGCACTACAGCGGGGAAAAGAGAATATTCCCTTATCCCCGCTGTACCGCTATCTAAGCAATAGTTTGCTTAGGTGTACAATCGACACTACAACTAAATCTACATGCAAATTTTTTTTACGAAAGTGCATTTTCGATAAAATGCACTTTTGCAAAAGTGAATTAGCTCAAGTATGTTTCGCTTAACCGTATTTTCGATGTTCAGACCAGGACCCACACACACATATATATATATATATATATATATATATATATATATATGTATATGGGTCTACTACTAATGCCCGAAACGACGATTCCCCGACAGAAAACTCACCGACGCCAGATGACCGACAGGTAAGTGTACCGACAGGGTGATTTGCCGACAGCGGAAAGACCGACAAGGGAATGTGCGATCGCGACGTGGTAAGTGTGCGATGGTGACGGAGTTAGGAGCGGTCAGGTAAGTGCTCGAGATTGTGGGATGTCGGGTTAGGCTATGGGAAAGGTGAGTGTGTGTTCGTGTCGGAGGTATGGTTCGGGTAAGGTAAGTGTGTGCTAGTGAGGGACTGTAGTTTAGGGACGGGTTAAGTGAGTTAGGGTTAGGGTGCAGGTAGGTGATGTGTGCGTTAGTGTCGGAGCTTGGGCTAGGGGTGGGTTAAGTGAGTTAGGGTTAGGGTGCAGGTAGGTGAAGTGTGCGTTAGTGTCGGAGCTTGGGTTAGGGGTGGGTTAAGTGAGTTAGGGTTAGGGTGCAGGTAGGTGATGTGTGCGTTAGTGTCGGAGCTTGCGCTAGGGTGGGTTAAGTGAGTTAGGGTTAGGGTGCAGGTAGGTGATGTGTGCGTTAGTGTCGGAGCTTGGGCTAGGGGTGGGTTAAGTGAGTTCGTGTTAGGGTGCAGGTAGGTGATGTGTGCGTTAGTGTCGGAGCTTGGGCTAGGGGTGGGTTAAGTGAGTTAGGGTTAGGGTGCAGGTAGGTGATGTGTGCGTTAGTGTCGGAGCTTGAGCTAGGGGTGGGTTAAGTGAGTTAGGGTTAGGGTGCAGGTAGGTGAAGTGTGCGATAGTGTCAGACCTTAGGGTTAGGGTTTGGGTCAGGGCTAGTGTGTATGCTATGTAGTGTCGCGTGTTGTTTACGTTCCGTGTGTCGGTGTAATGGTGTTCGGTGTTTTGCGTTGTCGGGTTTGTGTCGGGTTTGTGTGTTGTCGGTCATCTGGCGTCAGTGAGTTTTCTGTCAGGGAATCGTCGTGTCGGTAATTAGTAGTAGACCCATATATATATATATATATATATATATATATATATGGGTCTACTTTAAAGGCCCGAAAACGTAATTCACCGACAAAAACTTAACCGACCCGAAATAACCGACAGCTTTATTCTCCGAAAACCAATTTTCCCGACAGGAAATCCACCGACAACAACGCAGCATAACCGACGTTAGTAACTGAAGTCAGTGTAACACGATAGCTACTCTTGTGAAACAACACAAATAAAAGCAAAGGCATCAATTTAATAACAACGAGTAGTGCACGTAACACAAAATCTCCCCAACTGAATCCGCAATACTGTGATACTCCTCACAAATATCGATTACAAATTATAGAAGGCCATAGCAAAAATGCATAACTGCATGTTAGAAATCAACTGCTAACAGTAACATGTCGGTTTTTGTCAAACACATATCCTTCGTGCTGTCATATCAAGTGCACTACACATATTGAAAGTAAAGTAAACTCATTACAATTTTAGTAGTCTGGCAACACTCCTAACAAACTCCACAGCTCTGTAGTCTTGTCTGTTGCTAATAACAGTACAGAACTGTTCGTGTCGCTTAATCAATTTACGTTTCTTAGGAGATGGTGCAAAGCCAGATGACATGCACACACGTAGTTCATCAACCCTGTTTTGCTCATGTGCCAGCGCCTGCATAAGCATATGTAAATCCACATGTTTAAACCCTATTAAACACTTTAACCGCCTATGCCAAGCTTCCAAAGAATTCTGCGTACGTGGTAAATTTAGGTCATTTAGATCCGAAACATTCCAAAACGAAACTGGAAATAAAGGAGGGAACCTAAATGACGTTCTCATCCTAGTCGTAAACTTTCGTAATTTACCATTGACGTACCAGTCATTAAAATACTTCAATAACTCACGTCCTTCGGCAGGGAAAGATACTTGTAACTCCTCAAATACACCTTTAACCTCGCATTCTGGCAAAAACGCTAATGACACTAGTGACTTCACTTGTAGCTGAAATGCAGCATTCGTATTATACAATGTAGTAAGACCTAACGCCTGCACTTTCCTCCACACGTTCTGTCCAAAATGAAATAAACAGCCTTTACATTTAGCTCCATCAATGTTAAGTCTCACACTTTTGATTGCAGCCACTTCAAAGTCACACAACACAAACTGGACATTACATTCCATACCATTGCTATTTAGTAAATGGAAAACACTGTACCACAACAAATTGTAACATTTCAATGACTTTTTATTCATAAGAGCGTACACTAAAGGTACTACTTTGCTGTAACTTCCGCACTTGATGAATCCATGTATACTGTACAATTGTCGACAGGTGACTTCTTTACTAAAATACGTCCCATCCATCAACCATATTGTAGCGTTACTAATATCACATAAATTTGTTACAGTGGTAAACACATACACTATACTATCGCTACTTTTATCAATTGAACGCATTGCAATGAAACTTCCAGACTTCAACGGATAATCTTCAATGTTTATATTACTCAAATTAACGTTTGCATCCCTGTTTATTACTTTTTCTTTTCTACGTATCCTACCAATGCTCTGTAGAAGTGACTTTCTACTTGGTATACTCTGTACCGTGTCTAGAGAGGTGGACATCATAGTAACATCAACTATGGCACAAAGGTTATCTCTGCTATATTTAGCTCTTAGTTTCACTTCGCTATTTAACTGGTATCGTTGTAACTCTGTAGGATCTGCGGAATGGTCATGACATACAGACTTTACCAGTTGCTCCCCTTCTCCCACTAAAACAGTTACCGCTCTACCTCTGCATTTCTGAGTTTTCTTCTCTTTGCATCCCCAATATTGCCGGTTCCCTCTACTTCTTTCGAGGTGGTATAAATAACCATCCAATTCCAGCATAGCTTTATTTCTCTGTGACAACACCGGTTTGTATATATTTCCCAGGATTCCAGGCCAAACATGTGATGTATCCGCCATCATTACTAGTCAGTGCACTATACTTCTGTACATATTTGCTATATTTATAGTGTACTGCTTAATGTGGTCTAATGTGCTATTCATTACAGGTGTCGGGCTAACGATAGTCGAGATTTTACAATGTCGGTAAGTAGCAGTGTCGGCAATTACATGTCGGTAAAATCACTGTCGGTGAATTACGTTTTCGGGCCTTTAAAGTAGACCCATACATATATATATATATATATATATATATATATATATATATACACACACACACACACACACACACACACACACACACACACACACACACACACACACATATTATAATCATCAGATTAGAGAGCCCATTAATATTATAACTCATAACTTGAACAAAACCTATAATCAAAAATTATTGTTGCCATTTTAACCCAAGTGCCTATTTTGCTCAGAGTGGCAATCACCCCCCCCCCAAAAAAAAAGACTCTGTAGTAGAAAACCATCCCTACAAACCTGATCCCAAGCTAGTCTTTTTGCATATACCCTCCATCATAATCAGTCTGAATAACTAAGAAACATGAGAAGAAAAATATTTTGTTGAAAAAGAGACTAATTAATTACTAGTTGCATAAAATAATAGTTTCATTTTGAAGTCCTTTCAGATGGTTCCAAATAGCCAAAACATCATATAATCAGTTTTCTACCATTTCTTTTTATAGAATACAGTCCTAGCCATGTGTTTAGTAGCTGTACGACAATCAAGTAAAGTCAATAAAAAAATACAGCAAAAAATTAATCAGAACAATTCTACCCCCTCCCCCTAATAATAATGCAATGATAACATGTTCAAAGCAAAATGCAGAAAAACTTATATACATATTTACAAAAGGTTGGGAGCACCTGTTACTTTTCTATCACCACCCTCTTGACTCCACATACCAAAAATACCAACAAACATTAAAGCTATATATAGATATATAGACATCTTGAGATAAGTACCGCCCCAATGAGATATCACTAAGGGAAATGTATATGTTTTCAGATCTCTTTCTAATAAAGACTCAGTCAACATGGAGATCTCCCTTTACATTTTAATCAGAGAACTGATTATGCAGGTATGGTCAATTAAACAGATGACTGACAGGTGTACAAGATTGACAATCCACAAGTAGGGGGACTGTGTGATCTTAGAGTTAATATATATATAGCTAGGTGGTAGAGTGGGGTATTGTTTTCCATATATGCAGTATAACCTCTGTAAGTTGACCACAGAGGTGGTCAACATGAGGAACTAGGCCTACTGTACTAATACGTATATGTACTTTACTTTCTTGTACTGCTTTTATTTGAGAATATCACACAAAATCATACATAACTCAAAACACAGTAAAATCATACATACAGTATCATATAAAAGCAATGCATTTACTCTTTTCTCATGGTTTAATTATTCTTTCTAAAAAAAGAGTCAGTCTTGGTCTGTTTCTTATTCTTATTGGAAATTTAAGTGGAGAAAGCACTCTCAATGCTGGCTACACCACTCAGCATAGCTGGGCATTTTTCCACAGCAAATGATTTGAACTGCATTATCAGATACCTGACATCCTCTTCTTTTGGAGTCTGCAATTTCTGTGTCATTCTCACTTGCTTCTTCCACTTCATTAGCTGCTTCATGTACTTTTACATTGGTCTGTACTTTGGTCAATATTGCTTGGAAAATTGCCTCTGGGTCAGGTTAATTACAGGTTGCCACCTCATCATCTACTGCAACAAAACCTTCAAAATCTACAACTGCACATTCTATCATGGGAGCTGGACTGTCTAATGGGGCCAAAACATCATGTCCTTGGGTTGTGACAAATCCAACTTTCTTGAAACACTTTTGTTTTGTTTCTGGATGAACTTTATTCCAAGTAGAACTGATCCTGAGGACAGCATCCAAACTGTTAACTGATGCAGCAGATGAAGTTACTTCCACAGGCGGACCACAGGTTTGTGTTTTAGTAATGACCCAATGCAGCAGCTGGGCTCAGTAGTGCATTTTAAATATTTTGATGATGCCTTGGTCAAGAGGTTGGATTTTTGAGGTTGTGTTTGGAGGCAGAAATTTCAGTGTCACGTTTGTGAGATGATTCACTTGTGGGTGGCCAGGACAGTTATCTACTGTCAGTTTATTCTTCTTCATTTCTCAATTGATACCCCTTACCCACTCCTCAAGTAGGGCATCAGTCATCCATGTGCATCTGTTTGATCTCCAAGTGATGGGGAGGTCTTTTTGCTTCAGGTTCTTAAATGCACATGGCTTTGCTGATTTATCAGTCACCAAGGACTTTATTTTCTCTCTGGCTGACCTAGCACAAAGCAGAACTGTGAAACATTCTTTGGAAAGTTTTCCACTATTACATTTGTCACTCTTCATGACGAGGCTCCTGTCAGGCATTGCCTTGAAAAAAAAAGAGTCCACACCCGTCAGCATTAAAGATGTCATCATCTTTGAAGCCTCTGGTGAAGTCCAGGAATTTTTTAATAAAATCTTCCACAACTTCTACTGGAACCTCATTGGATTCACCACAAAGATTTTCTGGGAGATCTCACATCGCAGTTTAAATTTCTTGAGCCAAACACTTGATGCTTGGAAATCTGCCACTCCGAATTCCTGTGCAAATTTTTTAGCAACTTCTTGGATCATCAGCACAGAGATTCGAGCGTTAACTGCCCTCATTTTTGAACCAGCTTAATGTGGCTTTATTGACTTCATCAAGGGAAGTTTTCCTCCTTTTACACTGTAGGTCTCCGTTTTCCTTACCATATCTCTCCAAGTACTCATGTTTACATTTTTGGATGTTACTAACTGTGGTCTTGCTAACACCAAAATGTTCCGCTGTCTTTCTTTGGCTGCTCCTTTCCAGAAAATGTAGAAAATCAACCTTTTCCTTCAATTTGAGCCCTTTGAGTCCTTTCCTTTGGGCCATCATGTCTTGATTAACTGTAAAATTTTTCAGTAATTGTAGAATGTACCTACAATTCAGACCAGTCCTTCACGCTGAAAAATGTTTCAGCAACACATGATAAACAATGGGACGTTAGGCCTAATCCAGCACGTGGTAATAATAAAACATGAAAAAATAACTTATACAAAACAAATAATACAATTAAGGGGCAAAGCCCACACCTTCTACCCTTTGTTGTAGAGTGGACTCAACTGGTCAAGTTATCAAGGGTAAATTAATATTGTGTGTCACAGTCCAAGTGGTCAAGATACAACTTACAGAGGTAGTCAATATAGAGATGTCGGTCTTCCATTGAGTACATGTGGTGCATGTCCGGTCTATGAAAACAAGGTAAACTATGGAAGTTCTGCCATAAATAAATAAATATATATATATATATATATATATATATATATATATATATATTTTTTTTTTTTTTTTTTTGTAGAAATTGAATGCAGAGGTTCTTTCTTGGCACATGAGTGGTAGCCTGCTGGCATTCAGTTTGTCAGTATTTTTGTTTATTTCTGAGGTTCACAGGTTATTGATTTAAAGTGAGTAGACCCAAATAGATAAATATATTTATATTTATATTGCGAGAATAATATTTCCTTTATAACAGAGTCATTCCAGGATCCCAAAACTAGTAACTATAGTTGAGATTGTCCAAGATAACATTTTAATCAGACTGCCATACCTTGAACATCTTAAATGTAGACAAACACTATAATAGATAACCTTCTGTTTGTAAAACATGTTGGATAATTAGGGCTCTTCTTATCTCTTTCCTTGCTGAAAGAAAATATCAAGAAGAAAATAATAGACAGCTGAAGATGCGACAGAAGCTCATAATAATTGTAAAGAGTATTTTATCAAGCTACTATCTAACATACCAGCTGGAGTACCAGAAGTGAGTGCTCTTGTTATGACCTTTCCTTACAAAGTATTCAGTAGAATCATCCTTGAAAAAATATATCCATTTGAAACTGTAACAGAGAATCATACTAATTAAAAAAACTCTTCCTACAGTCAAAGGTACTCATGTCACCATCCAGAAGTAGAAATCATGTTTTAGATCTTCACCAAAGAAAGATGCATTCCTGTGTCAGCTCAGGCAACACAGTTCTGCTTGATTCCCTGTGAAAATCTCATGAAAACCAACAGCACCTCACTTGATCAAATTATACAGAAAATATTTAAAATGGCAAGGCTGTCAAAACCATTAGGTAGCTCAGAAATTGCATATATTGCTCCTCTTTAAGTCAGGAGTCCTTTACCCTCCACAAGCTAGCAAAGTAAATTTAAGAAGGTACTCAACACACAGTCAACAATCCCAAGAAGTAACAGTTCTTCTCCAACAATGAAGTATTTTAATTCTGGTAACAGAAAGTCAGTGGTATTTTAAATCATGTTTTATTCTATAGTTATATCTCATTGTTCTTCCTTAGTCTTTTACAAATCAGCATCAGGCACATAAAGCAATTTATACCTCTCATTTATCAAAGTATACTTTAGCCTCATGTTGTGACAGCAGACACTCTTTGTGCTACCTCCATAAGCACCACTTGTCCCTAAAGGGCCATTTTAAACTTGAAAAGGGTAAAAGGTTCAAGGTTCTAGTATTGTTTCACTCTGGGTGTAAGGATGTGTAACATGTATCATGTTTTACCCGTGAGATGCTCTGAAGGTTCATCTGTTCTATTCTTCTGTAAGTGCGTAGCTTTATATTGCTTTTAATGTCTTATCAGTATTCCAGTAAACTTTGACAACATGGAGAAAAGCTTCTTATTGAATGCATGGTACAATAGGTCAAAAGTGAGACTTTTGTTTCTGAAGGCACTTATGGCAGAAAGAAAGAAAGAAGCCTTTTTAAGTGTTGTTAAAGAATAATTATGCTGCACATAAACTCTTACTTCTTTGCAAGCAACTGCCTTTCTAGCCTTGACAAAACAGACAGAACTTTCTAATGCAATGCATAAGTCTTGGAGTGTACTAGGATGAAGTGAGGTGCCCTGTGATCACTCTTTCTAACTGGCAGTGATGTATGGTATGCTGTTTTGAGTATGATTGCTGCTTCAGGCAGTTATTTTCATCTGGCACACAGATTTTTATATAATAAAGTCAATCTCTTTTTTCAGGGGCTTCAGGAATTCCATTAATGCCTATAATTTATGAGTCCATTATGGTCAATTAATATGTCTTCTACATAGTCAAATCTGCCTTATGAAGACAAAACTGACAGTTATGGTCAATTAGTATGTCTTCTACATAGTCAAGTCTACCTTACAAAGACAAAACTGATATCTTTGGTTTGGGATCTTCATCAGTCAATATCTGTATAACATTTAAGTGCTCATTTAATGTTGAACCCCCTTATGATGTCTTTTATTATTAAGCCCTATATAGTCTTCTAGTTTATGATTCATTCATTGCAATTCCTTGGGTATATCAGCCACACTGACACCTCTGGTTCATCTTCTTTACATTGTAAATGTCTCTTCATTTAGCTATGCAGTCTTTTCCTGTTCTCTTGATATTTCTGCCCCAATTCCCTTTTGTTTTACAGATTATCTAAACTTTATTTTTTACTCCAGGTATACAGACGCAGTATTCAGGTCACTCCAACATTTGGATGCAGTGATAACACTTTTATTCAATACTCCTGAGGTATTTCATTACTTACTCACATCTTATGGATGGGTTAATATAACCTGGATGTTACTCAGGCAATGCTCTACTACCAGTCTTCATAATACACATTTCTTAATACCTGTTCTCCTGCAGTATAAGAAATCATTTATTTATTTATTTTATTTATTTTTATTTTATTTAAATTTGTTGACAGGGAGTGTCCGACTGGACGTGGGTCCATTTTCAGCGGAGGCCCGGGGAGAAAATCTCCACAGTAAAATAAACAGACAGTAGTTACATTGGATTACATAGTGATTAACAATTTAACATAGAAATTACTTACAGCATATTTGTTGCCTGCAGGTTCTGTTATAAGCCCAAGCATTGCAAGGAGATGTAGGGAAAACTCCAAAACTGAATTGGCTGACATCACAAAATATCTCGGTATCACATCTGGCCACATTCTAAAAGCTGTTATTTCCAAAATCAGCCAAAGGGTATTTTTACAGTGGTCCATACCTCTTCTAAAGCCATGTCCGAAACCAAGCAGGCTGTTTCCTTTAATCTGTTTTCATATGCAGCAGAGATCCTAACTAATCTTCCTTTCTCCTCTCTTTACCAGTTAGAGGCCATATATAACAAAGCTGCAAAGCATACTGCAGACTTTAGTGACCCAGATAATCTGAATTTATTGGGACTAGAACAGAGACTGGCTAATTTTCAATGAATTTATCTATCGTGACAAAGTAAAGTGGGGAGGCACTGCTTTGCTAATAATGTTTTTATTCACATTCTTATGCTCCTATAATCCTAAAAGGATAGGTAGACCAAAATGCTGGCAAGATCATTTATATCAGTCTGGAATATTTCTTACATCAAATTAAGAAACATGAAGCAATAATGTTTTTCTGCTATGACTTAGTTATCAAGTGTGACTGTTAGGATATGTTCATAGTGAGGACCATGCACTATAGTAGGCTCAGATAAGAAAGCTGGTTTCTGAAGCATCTACTAATAATGTCATATCTAATTTTTGCCATGTTTAGTGTCTGCTGAATATAAAAATGTGATATGTATTTAAGACGAATTATACTTGTATTTTTGTTACCACACATACACAGTTCATTTGAAGATATGTCTCACAGAATTTTGGGGGAGGTGGGTTACATTTAACAGATTCATGTCATTCAGTCAAATGTCTTGAATGTTGAGTGCCAGAATACCAACATCCAGAATATCAAATAAAAAAACACAAAAACAACGAAAAAAATTTGGGGGGGGGCAAGCCTCCTGTATCCCCCATGTGAGGGTATTCTGACTCCCATAACCCTTGATAATTATATATACTAACTCTGAAATCACACTACAGTAGGCAACGGGCCAATTCCCCAATCCTTACTGTACTGTGATCACACACAGCAGGTTTCCCCTTTCTTCCTAAATGTCGACATTTCCAACATCGACATTTAGGTTTCAACCTTTCCACTCCCAACATTTATGTCAGTCGAGCATTTGTCATGTACTCTATGTCTCGTTTCCAAAGTATGTTATATCATCATCTAATATTATACAATGATATGTGAATTCTGAGATATAGTCGGTAAGGGGGAGTGTCACCTCTTTTAACCCTTTCCGGTTAACTTCTGTTTAGAGGCATAAATAGAGGTTAAGAAGTGAGAAAAGCCTCTTATCGAGTATTACCACAAAAGTAATATGTTTAAAATGTCACGGGTAAACAGCCTTCTTAAAGCTATAGCATGCTCTGAAAAAAAGATTATATGGATGGAAATAATTGTAACATTTGGGCCTTTGCTGTACAAGAAGAGCACAGCTGTTCATATAGGAACTTCACCAGTATTGTAAAATTTTTAAAACCAAAGCCACATAAGAGAATTATTATGTTATTATTATAATATACAAGCATAAATTTTTATTAAATTAATTAATTTTATATTAAATTATACAAGAATAAATTTTTACTCTGATTGTATTCTTATTAGTTCTTTTTTCCCCCAAGATCATATATCTTCCAATTTCAAACATTTCTGCAGACTAGAAGTTTACAGTATTTTATAGGTAATAATTGCAATTATATTCTGTGGTTCAAAAATTGTAAATTTTCCCTAGTACAAGAACTGAGGGACGGTGCTATTTACAAAGTCTGCATCGGTAAAATGAAAAATCTGTATCTATGACAGTGCAAGTCAGAAAATGTTCATTTATTTTGCAGATAGCTGAAACAGATTCAGAACATTTGTGTGAATGAATAAGATTATTGAGTGCAGCACAGTGGAGAAAATTGCATTAAATCATACCTCATAATCTTTAGATGAGTCTGACACATTTAGTGATTGCTTTCTTCTCATATGATGACCACAATTACTGTGTAACTTACTTCCTTTAGAAAATGATTTTCAAATGTCATCTGTCTGGTATAGTTCAATAGGACCTTTTGTTCAATACCCAGTAACTTTTCCAAAATTGCTCACACAGAGATAGAATAAAAAAAATTGAATTGTGACATAGTTTACTGCTTTGATTTGCTTCCCTGATATTGACACAATTAGTCTATATTCTTGCAGTGAGCTATACATTCAAATGGAAAACAAAAACTTTGCTTTGCAGATTTTAAAATGTGACATAGTTCATGTCATGAGAAACATACATACTTGGTTCTAATGGCACAAGCTCAGGAATAAGAAGAAATATCTCCAAAATAGTTGTTTCTTGTTCAACTTCTGTGTGAAAGCATTACTGAAGGATCAGCTTAATACTCTGCCATCATTATGAGACCTGTTGGAATATTCTCTAAAAGCCGCTATAGCAAGTGTTGTATTTGTATCAGCTAACAAGAAACTTAAGTTTGCAGCACAATTTGTCAGAAGCAAGAAAATAATCAATCTGCAAATGTAAACACAAAGAAGAAGTACAAGTAAGTATTTTTTATGGGGCGGATAGATTCTCTGCTGCTGAATATCTCCATTTCTGGAAAAGATTATGCTAAGGTATGCAGAAAGCCAACACACTAGCATGAGGTAAATATGTTTCTATAACCACACTGACATGATTATCTATATGAAAAAACAATGCAACAGAACTGGATGACTAGTAGTAAAATGACTTGAAACAACCAAATCACTTTGTGAACTAGAGATAAGCAGAATAAGCAGAATAAATCAAGCATCAAAAAAACTTTATTTTATTATAAATATCACTCACAGTATATAAAAATCAAACTGTTAAAATAACAAGATAATAAAGCTTTAAACGTGTCTTTTATAAACTTTTAATCTTTTTTCTTCTAAAAAATATTTTATATTTATACTCTCATTTATCCCTGAAAACTTGTCTGCATTAAATCTAACTTGCCATTCTGTTTCTACCCTTTCTATTTTATTCTTATAACACTGTCTTCCCTTGTCTAAAGAGACTTGTAATACTGGAAATATTTTTTTTATCGTTCACACAGGTAATAGTATGTTTGAACAAGGTAGTCTTTGTCCTTGAATAAACTATGCCTCGGAAATGTAGTATATTCATTGATCATGCCATCAGAATTGTGGATGGTAACAAGTTTCATTCTTATAATGACAATGGAAAATCTTGAGAAATCTTGCATTTATTAGCCTGTTGGGTGTCAGTACTTGTACAGCATCAATGACCATCTAGGCCAAGCATCTAGTAACAGGCATGCACCTAACATATGTGTGTTAATGTCCAACAAAACACAGCCTTCTTATGAGAAATTGTTTGAAATTTTATTAGTGAGGTCTATGGAGAATGAAAGCTGTAGAACCTAAATTTTAACTGCAAGCCATTATCTGATGACGTGAGATGTAGCTTTGCTGTTGTATTTATGTGGTTTGACATCAGTGATGATTAGGGTGAATGGGTTTTGCTTACAATAAAATCCATTTCTGAAATTTTCTATGAAATCACACAGAGCATATGTGTACTCACATCTGGATCTTTCTGTTATGCTTTTGTATATGGCATGTAAGTTTGCAGCTTTTTCTAGAATACATGTCAATGGTTTTGATTATACTAAATGACAAATTCTGTCTTACAAAATGCAGAGCTGCTGCCATTAACATGTATCAGCACAGGCTTTAACTCCAAAGCACTGGCACCAAATAATAAGTGAGGGGCAATTAGCTTTAAGAGCAAATGCATACTACTGCTGCAAGTCAGGACAAACACCTGCCACACCCAGATAATTACTGTGTAATCATTCCAGAGCTTTACCAAAATTTCATCCACCTTGTATTTATTAAGAGGATCCTGCTTCCATACCACAACCCAGAGGCTACTGTATCTACTAATGGAGGTATATCTGATGGCTTTGCGTTGACAAAGGGTGCAGGGCAAGGTTGTCCCATCGCCCCACTATTATTTGCATTGGCTATTGAAGTAATGGGTTACTATTTAGAGAAAGAATTAAAAGATTATGCAATTCACCTGACCTTTGGTCCTTCAGTTTCAACTTCCTGGTTTGCGGATGATGGAACTATATGGCTTAAAGATCATATTACTGTGATACCTATAATTTTGTCCTTGCTATCCAGTTTTTCTACCATCTCCGGTCTTAAAATTAATATGTCCAAGACTGTCCTTTTCCCTCTTAACCAGGTTTTGTGTAGCTAATTTAGATGCATGTGAGTGCTTATATGGGATAAATGTTATTAAGGAACATGTTTATCTCAGTGTGATTGTGACATACCCATTCAAACTAATGTTGAATGTAAATGCTTAATCTTTATACTGCTCAATTAAAGATAGAGTCCCTACATAGTCCGATCTTCATCTCTCTTATTACATAAAAGAAAAGCTGTATAGACAGTTTTATTACTCCAAAAAATATTCTTGCTGTGTCTCCTCCCAAATTTTGCAAGAATGGAGTGAGTTAAGAAACATAAAAGAGTGCTTCTGTGATTCCTGTGGAATAATGTGACCATGACGGTGTTTAGAAGGAAACTGGCATTACCTAAATCTCAGAGGGGGCTAGTGAGTTCCTGCATTACATGGCTATTGTTTGGCTTTGTTAGGCTGGCAAATAATAAGAACTAGAAGCTCAACCACACCAGTGTGGTCCTAAAGTGAACTGGATCTTCTCTTATTTACCTCCATGCTTCCTGAATGCAGAGACTCCAACCGAATTTGGGATCCAGGGGGTTTGGAAGACTGGTGGTTCAAAAAACTGTCTCACCATATTCCCAATTGGATTCAACTGCAATGGAGCAGAATTTGGTAAAATTACAAATTTTGTAATAATCATAAACCTTTTATATGGAGGAATTGGGTTAGACCTGGAATTATTTATGTGTATCAATCTGGGACAAACGTTTTAGTCAATTGGAGGAGGTAGGGAATATATAATGGTGTCAAGATCTACAATTATTTACTTTAGAATGCACAGTAGGCAGATGGCTAGCTCCAGTGGGAAATGGGGAAATCAGTCCCTTGAGTCTTTAAGAAGGGTCCTAGAACCCAACCCTAATAAACCAAAGCTAGCTAATATATATAAAGGGGGGGGGGGTTGAACAGTGCCTCAGAGTGTTTAAAAAGTTTAAGATATAAATGGGTGAAATAGTACAAATTCAATGACAAATGACAGAAAATGGTTAGAAGTGTGTAATAAATGTTATGGATCTAGTTTGCCTCTTCCTACTTCCTTTATGTTGTATAAGATGCTTAACTGCTGCCACCACTTGCCACATAAGTTATATTATCAGAAGTTGCTGTCATATGATAAATGCTGGAGATATAACAGGTATGGGGTGGATTATTTCATATGATATGGGTGTGCCTGAGAATAGTTTGGGAGTGGGCTGCTACCTACCATTCAGTATGCTGGACAGCCCAAACCACTCTGCTAGATATGGAATATTCTCTTTTTTTTTTTTTTGTTACTAGATCCAACCAGAGATGGTGTCATGATCTCTAAGGATTTATGGATAAATAGTAGAATAATTGTCGCCTTCAATTTGTTGGTGATTTTCACATTTTGAAAAGATCTGCTGTAAATGAGAGCAAAGAGTTTCTAATGTCTTAAATAATCAGCTTTGTCTAGGTAATTTTCATATAAGAACTAGAACTCATTTTGGACAATTTCCTATTTTAGTTTTCAAATACAAGGCAACTTGATATGAGTTGTTAACTACTTTTTTTATCTCATCAATTTTTCTGTGCGATTAGAGCTATTTGTGTGGTTTTTGTTTCTTTCTTCATTTTTGACTATTTTTTAATTCCTCTAGATTTTATTGTTTTTTCTTTCCTTTCCCCGTGTTCATTATTATTACATGTAATGATGACAACCTAATTAAAGTTGCATATTTGGTAAAAAAAAAAAAAAAAAAAAAATATCACCCACCTTCATCTCCATCCAGTACCTTTCAGTGCTATTATACCAACAATAACTGAAATGTGGTCAGTATAATTTTGCACACATATACACAAATGCACACATGTGTGTGCACATTCCCCAATGCACTAGAAGATTTTGTTTCTCTGCTTTGTGCCCACTGTCTGCTAAAATAGAATTTGGCTCTCTATGGCACTGAACTAAATAAATTAGCAGGTAGTTGGAAAATCACTGACAAAATAAAGTCAAACGTATAGCTACAGTGGTCAAAGGGCGTGTCTACCCCAGCACAAGATGCCTGGGTGTGTGATCAGCAGATGCCAATGATGCAGTACCACACACATGTGCTTAAATGCTTCAGCCTTGACCACTAATACAGTATCACATACAGAAAGGAAGCTCTTTTTTTTTTTGTTCCTCAGCTCAGAGAGGGTCTCCTTTTTTGCTCATTAACTTAGGAGGTAGAGAGGGGGAGACAGATGAGTGAAGTGGACAGGGCACCAGATAAAATATCTACTATGCTGAATAAAGTAAGCATATTTAGTAGTACCATAGTCACAGTCACACACAGTAACAAGTGAAAGTAAAACATTACCAATAATCCATGGTATAGTTTTTTTAATTAAGTAGTTTCATAATCAGGTCTCAGAGAATTATTTGCTTTTAATTTTGTAGCTATTGTTGACACTTTTGTCCTAGTATTTTTTAACTCAATTGCTAGTTAGCTTCCTTGTAACATAAGAATATTTTGTAGATATAATTAAGTCATTGATTGTTTTAGAAGATACTGATTTTTTGAAGTATGTATGTGATCAAAATAACAATGGACATAAACTAATATCTTGAGGTCTGTGCATTGCATCATTTTAATGTTAGGATGCAATTCTGCATATCAGAAATTTGTCTATATTGGTCTTGCATTTTATCTTTATTTGCCACCATCACATAGGCTAAAGAGTGAGACTACAACTGATCAAATGTGATTATTATGTTATAGTGTATTCTTTGTTAAATGGTAGTGCTGCATCACATATAAGAGTTTTATATAGGGGTATGGCTTTTGTTACTGAGGATTCCACGAAGCTGCACTTGTTGGTGTGGGTTTCAATTTACAGATATTGTCTCATCTGGCATGGGTTGAAGTATTTTATACGATACCAACATCATTAGAGAAACGTAATGTGACAATTAGAAATACAGAAACGTAATGTGACAGTCAAAAATACAGGGAAGAGCTTATGTCTACTACAGCCCAGTCAACAACAAATACATGATTGCATATTTAATTGCTTAAGTATGTAAGGGATTTTAATTTATGGAAGTTTTGCTGTTGTCTAGGGTACATTCTGTAGAGCACTAGGATGTGCTTTGTACAAATCAAGCTTCTAAGCAACATTAGCAATGATAAACCCAACAAACAGAAACATAAATAAGTTAGAATATGCCTGACAGAACTCTGTGGTAAGCAAAAGCAGGTGCATCCAGCCCCACTAGGGTAACAATAACCCAGGCTACAGGTTTCAGTTGGAAAGCATCATCGTGCCTAATAAATACTTGGTTTAATCCTAATCCATGTATCACACACAAATCAAATCATCCAATCTAGTGTGCCATATATACCCAATTTTATTTACAAAAGTAACACAAGATAAACTTGTATGATATATAGCTATAAGATATGCATTCATTTAAATTATGTTTATGTCCGTTGCTCCACTCAGACTAGGATAAAATATATGATATACCTATTCTTTTCATGGTCACTGACTTTGTTTAATGTAGGAAACTGTAAAATATGCTTCATTATTTATTATTATATATGGCTTTTGTTTTTCTTGCTATGAAGTAATGGATTGTAAATGTAAGATTTATAGTGCTCAAGCTTACTTCTTAAAACAAAATAAATTACATAAGCAGAAACATCCAGAAAGTCCATTTTGCTCAGCACAGGCATGAGATCCCCCTATACTTGGGTTCCAGGGTGAATTCTCAAATACAGTAAGAGACACAGTGATCTGAAGGTACATTACATGTTGCATATAAAGAGCATAGAGGAAAACTGTCAAGTTCTTTTAGAAGAGAATGACCAGAAAGTAAAAGAAATAAAAAAACACGTCTTTCAACTCACACGACTATAAACCTGTTACAGCATGTAACAGTTGCATGGAGTAGGAAAAAAGCACCAGTAACTGCAATTCTTTTAGATGAAGCACTAATTTTAGTGAAAAGATTTCATCAGTACCCATTTTGATCAACATTAGTTGAGTGCCCAGTATCTCAGTGTCCATCAGACAAGGACATCAATTTTTCTCCTCCAAGTGCTGCTATTCTCTGAGTTAGCAGTTCATCTTGAAGGTTCAGACCTAAATCATGTTGTTTGAAGAATGACTTAATGGCATAACTGAGCTAAGAATAAACTGGCTTTTGCTTTAAAGATGTATGCATTTCACTTTTCACTTTGGATTGCTGCCACTATTTTAACTGCAAGATAATGTAGCCAGGATGCCATTCATGGCAGGAAGGCCGGATTTGGAAATGCCTAATTCTGATTTGAATAGTGAGTTCATTTGCAAGATCTGACTCTCACTAATAATGCAAGAGTTTTCTGCATGTAAATCCTCCTCCAAGGGTTTCAAACTAGTAGCAAACATCTCTGTAGGATGTAATTGATCAACACTAAATGTATCACCTTTGTTTTTTTTTTGTTTTTGTTTTTTGCTGTATTGCAGTTCACCATTCATTGACTTATTTCTCCAGGTGTCAGCTCTGTTATTTTGTATATCAAATTTCACTTGATGAGAACTACTTGGACTATTTCAAATACAAGTCTATTTTCTAGCTGAGTGTACCACAAAATTTCTGAGTTTCATAAAATGTCTGATGTTGATGAAGATAGCAGAGCCAAGTAAAATCAAATTGTGTTCACTAAGATTCGACGTCTCACTCCACTAATTTAAATTTTTGAAGAAAATGGACCTACTTCATATAATTGAATTTTCACGTATCTGAGACTTAAAAGGATGAGACGACTTCACCGAAAACTTACTTTCATGAGCACTCAGACCACCGCAAGTTTACTCTGGGAAAGGAACCACTTGGCCACCACGACAAAATAAACAAACCAAAGCAAATCAAACCCACCCAAGTGGGGGATGCGCCCCCCCAACTTAATATATCAACTTTGAGATCACACTACAGTGGGGAAAAGGGCAAAGTTCACCATGTTGGCCAAGTGTTTCCTTTCCCAGAGTAAAACTCTGGTCATGTCTCATTTTGTTTGTAGTAATAGTGCTTTCTTTGTCTCTTAATATTTTCCGGACTTTAGACACATCCTCACAAGTATCATTGCACAAGTGTCAGATATGGCAGCATTTATAAAGAAGTTAAGCTAACAATGTAACAGTGTGATATTTTAGTGTGACATTGTTTTAACAGAACTTCAAAGCTTGTGTTAGACACAAATGCAAATAGCAGCAAGCCATTGGGAAACATCTCATCAGCTGTCTTTGCTATGCATTCTTTAGCAAATCTGCTAGACATAAGTGATGTCCAGCTCTTGTTCAAGCAATATTTCAGTAACACTTCACAGTTGTTTTGATGAACTTATTTCTAGCTAAAGTTTATTTTCAGTGTTGTTATAACAACAGTGAATGTGCACATGGATGCTGTTTGACTTAAGGTGGGCTGTACTAATACTGAGGAGGTGGGTAAACAAAGCTTAAACAGAAAAAAAAAAAACAAGTTGAAAATGAAAGAATCTTTCATCTGGCTGAAGTTAAGCACACTATCTTGGTGAAATGTTACAATATGTATTTAAATTGTCATCCCTGCTTAACAAACTTCATTGCCACTGTAAACTTCTGCCCTTTCCCCTCCCCCTCCACATCCCTCACATTTAGGAGGTGGTGAGACTACAATTTTGAAACAATACTTGCAGGATAAAGATACACATTTATTCCCACAGATTCAGCAAGCAGCCATGCAGGAATAAGTTATTCCTGCATGGCAGGGACTGTTCCTGTGCAGCACGGCAGTGTGCCATGTATATGTATGAAGGCGCACTGCCGTGCTGTAAAACGAACACGGTTCTTTGTACGAGCACAGGGGGTGTGTCTGAAAGCAGAGCTCTCACAATACACACACCCCCTGCACTCCAGAATTGCCATTTGGCAGTTGAAAATGAGCGAGAAAGCTCGTAACACCCCCAACCTGTCAGGGTAAGAAATCTGGACAAAGCCATAAGGAACAATAATCCCTACCAAGCCGAAAGTTGATAGAATAACAGGTTTAGCATAAGCACATAGTGCACACCTCCCAACCTGCCAGAGTAAGGAATTTGGACAAAGCCATAAGGACAATTGTCCCTACAAACCAGAAAGTTGATAGAATAACAGGTTCAGCGTTAGCATGGATATTCTGAAGGGTACAAATAAAAAAACACAACAAATAAATTATTATTATTTTTTTTATATATGCAATAAAGTTTAAGCGCAGCTGCTTGGGTGTACCCTTTGCTTAGCTACGCTTAGCCCAGTTGAAACGGCACGATAAGTTACAAAGCAATAAATATCCAGCATGAGTGCAAAAATGTAGTGGTTAGAGCATACGCCTTGTGTGTAGTTATTCAGGGTTTGAGCCTCACCAAAGCCATTTCCATTCTGTATGTGTAAACATTAAAATTTTACTTTTTTGTATATTTATGCAAGAAGTAACTGATTTTGCTCAAAAGGAGTAGTGTGTTAGGACACGATGTGAGGTGTCAGTGTAATAAAGTAATGAAACCCCCATATAAACACAAGTGCCCCATACAGTATAGTCACACATGAATAAATTAATCACAGCACATTGGGGGATGTCAGGGAAGGTAAATAAATCTATATTATGTAATGATTGATGAATCAATCCCATACAGGTGGTAGACCAATATAATAAAACATAAGCAATCCTAAGCATTGCACAGCTATGTTGACTGGGTGTAAGCATTCTGTACATATGAATAATAAGAAATAAATAGCAGCTAAGTGGATTTGCACATTGATAAACAATGCTGAACCTGCCCCTTTAAGCACTGCCAACCTTAGCTAAGCAGGTTTTCCTGTAGCTTAGCTTAGCTCAGTATTTTCAAAACCATCCAATCATGGCAAAGGGCAGGAAATTAGCCGCATTTAAATCCTGCAGGCAGAAATACAGCTCATAACTGGTTGTAGCTCTCCACTGTAGGCAGTATGGCAGGTGTTGGAGAGGGCATGCACTTTCGGGTGCAGCACTGGGGCATATAGGAGTCCAAGGTAATGGTAGGACTCCAGGTAAAAAAACATGACATGAGACTGCTGCAGAAGCAGTACCAGGGCTCCCAATATAAAGTGGAAGCCTGGGAAAGTCTCGCCTGTGATCTCACCAGTGCCACTGGTATCCCTTGGACTGGTGAGCAGGTCCGGCACCATTATGCCGACTTGAAACAGAGGAAGAGGGAGTTCTTGGAATATTGGGTCCAAGAAGCAAGAGACAGGGAAGATGTCCCAGCAGTGTGTAAGTATTCATAGCAATAATTGTTTATCAAAGTCCTTGTGTATGTGATACATAGGTATGCAGAAATGTTTCTCTATTTTCATTACAGCTGCAGCTGATGGGGGTTGTGAACCAGGAAGCCCATGCCAGCAGGTTGCAAAGGCTGCATCGCGAGGCTGGTGAGTAACACTCCTGCTTGTAGTAGTCATACCAAATAAATATAAAGGTGTAAAATGTCACCTGGCACTATAAAAAATGTGTATAGTTTCTACTGAATAAATCAGACAATATGACAGTAATAGTCACATATAGGTCATATTTAAATAAAAGTGTAACTGCCTGGCAATGAAGTTCTAAATCCTGGACTGGTTGTGTTTACTCTGGTATTGTATGGCCTCACATGTTGCATTCACCCAGATCTGATATGCGAATAGTACTGTTTTGTCAACTGTTTCTCACACTGTGCTACATAAAAAAATATGTCTAGGAATGTCTGTATAAGAATGTTGTAATTACATGGTCAGATTGTACAACCAAGAGAGACTTAGACAGAAAACACTGAACTGAAGAAAGAGACAGCACTTTCTAAATAGCTCACTCTGATGGAACGCAAGTTGTATTTTCACACACAGCCATGGTTCAAATCCTGATAGTGGTAATAAGCTGTATGCATAATCATACCTCTCAACTGTACAGATTTCTGCAGAATGTTCATTATTTTGACTCATATTTTTGGCTGGTTCCTCTATTTTCCTGGCAAATCAATGGGATGATCTCTGGATTGTAGTCACCAAATGACATACATTTGAGTTTCAGACTTCAGATCCTTCAGAAAGTGTATATTAAAACAAATCCTGTTACTCTAGCAACTTAATAAAGGTTTACAAGAGCAATATTTTAAATATGTCCCTGTTTGTACCCTCATTTTGTCAAGCTTTGTTCAGAATTTTTGCATTAAGAGGTTGAGAGGTATGTGCAGAATTGTAAATAGGAATCTGGGAATATGTGTAGAAACAATCAGGTAGTGTTAACAAACATTCCCCCCACAGGTCTACCAGGTAAGAGAAGTAGAATGTAGCTATAAGACAGTTGAAGTATACACTGTGTACAAACATACCACTGCCCAAACCAAGGCCATAGGGTATTGTAATAATACCTGTAGAGTAATGATTAGAGCAATGATCATTAAAGTTGTGAGTACTGCAAGGATATACAAGTTGTTAAATGACATCTCCCCTCCTCCCACCATATCTGCAACAATAATCTAAATACACAAATCAATAGGTATGTTTTACACCAAACCTACTGTTGGGACATATGTCCTATTGTTCAACAAATATTAAAATGTGTTTCTATTAATGTTCCATGTTGAAATATTATCATTGGTGACCTATTGCTATCAGTGTAACCTGCATGCCGTTGTAATAGCCACTGTGGTTCCATATATGCATGTGTTCTGTTTGCTATGCAACTGCTCCAAATTTGTTGTTTTGGGTTAATGAGAATATCTATGCATGCTGTTATAACTAATCCTGGATTGTGTTGACTATTACTAACCCACATATGTTCTAAAACTGTAACACCATAGCACGTTTGGGAAGGCCGGTCCCAGCAGATTCATCTACCCCACCTCATCTGGTTGTGGCACTGAGCCCCAGCACATCTGGGACCCACCCTAGGACCTCCTTGAGTGCTGGTCCTGCACCACCTTCAGGTGAACCACCTCAGTGGATGGGGCTTGTCCCCCCCTGGGAGTAGGCACAGACAGGATACTGTCACCCTAAGTCAGGTCTGGGGTTTGGTGCATAGCGAGCTCTGAAAGGAGTTTGGAGATCTGCTATGCCAGCTTGAAGGCTGTGTGGTACAATTAGAGGGTTAGCCTGCCCCTCCTGCTCAGCCCCCAGCACAGCCACCTTTGCTGCTGTGAAGGTGCAGTGGTGACTGCCCATGGATGGGACCTCAGTCCCACTGTTTCCATTTGGAGACTCATGGGCTTCTGATTTCCAAACACCCCTCCCCGTCCAAGGTATTTACCCTCCACATGTGTCATATACTGCCCCTGTATGCTGTCTTGTCTGTCTTGTCTGTCTTCCTACCTAACCTACCTCCCAAATATTCCTACTATCCTTCCCCAACACCCCTTCTCACCTTAAAAAAAGGGAAATCTGTTCCCCCCCAAAGATTTTGTCCCATACATAGCTGTCCATTTCACACACGTGTCCACTGGATACATGTAATCTAGTCTAATTGGCTTCACAGCACATTATTGTTGTCCTCACCCCTCTCTTTGGGGTTTGAGTGTCCAAATATACTTCTAAATTCAGTATATATGCACAGCTGTTGCTGTAGAAGAAATGGACAGCTATGGACCTTCCCTACACCCACCCTGCACATCCCTAGCTACTTTCCCTATTGTCTTTCCCTCTGCATGCCTCCTTTTTCACCACTTTCCTATCACCCCTTTTTTCTTTTCATTTAAAGAAATTAGCATGAGGTCAGTGGGAGTAAGCACTTTTAAGCAGTAGTAAGCGAGAATAAGCCTGTCTGCATGATGCTAAGCAATGCCTACACAGATTAAGCACTTTTTAAGCTAACTGTCTGTAAGCATATTTATCTGGAAGTTAGCATTGCTTACCACCATGCAAACCCATGAAAAACTGCTTACAACTGCATAAAAGTGCCTTAATCACTCTGTATCCAACAGCCCTTGTTCTGCCCAGCAGCAAAATAATCAGCCCCCATGCTGAAGGATATCACTGTACAAGCTGCAAAATCCTTTACTAATGCATTCTACGGGCAGCTACACGAACGCATGGATTGTGCCATCCCAAGCTAAACCAAGACTCACTCCTCCAAGAAAACGAAACCAGTCTGGTGGACTCCTGCCATAAACAAGCTATACAATAGAAGGAGGAAACTAGCACAGAAAAGAGTAAAATCCCAAGAAGGGAAGACATCCCTGATCATTATCAGCAAGAAACTATGATCCCTCCTAAAATCATCCAAGGCAAGCTTTGAAAGCAAAATTGCCAAGGTCTCCAAAGATAACCACAAGGCATTCTTTAGCTATGTCAAGAATCTAAGTGGCAATGCTCAGATCTGCTCAGAGTTAGTGCAGAATGGCACAAAATACACAACATCCTGGCAGACAGGTTCAGCGCAAGTTTCACCCCCTCTCACCCCCAATAGGGCCCATAACCATATCAGAAGAATGTAGAGTCCCTGAATTCACAGACACTCAGGTTAAAACAGCCCTCTCCAAAGCCAAAAACACAGCATCAGTGGGACTGGACGGTGTCCCAGGCTGCATCCTACACGAGCTCAAAGACGAACTAACCACTCACCTAAACACACTGTTCAAACTCAACCTCTCCACAGGCTACATACCATAGAGTGGTGCACAGCAATGGTTATTCCACTCCACAAAGGTGGAGCCACAACAGACCCCAGGAACTATCGCCCTATAAGCCTGATTAGCTTGGTCTGCAAGGCTATGGAGCACATCATCACGGAACTCATTAACAGAGACATTGGGAACTTCCAAACACTGGACCCTACCCAGTTTGGCTTTGTTAAGGGCAGATCATGCCTCCTAAACCTGGTGGACTTCTTTGAGACAGCTATCAAGGCTATAGATGAGGGAAAGGTGGTACACACAGCCTACCTAGACCTCACTAAGACCTTCAACACCATTCTCCATTCTGGTATTATAGACAAGCTCACCAGCCTGAACATAAACCCCTACATCACAAGATGGGTAGCCAACTGTCTCACGGACAGAACCTACATTGTGAGAGTTGCAGAAGCTAGGTCCGACTCTAAACCGGTTACAAGTGGTGTTCCCCAGGGATCAGTCCTAGGACCCCTCCTGTTCAGCATATACTTCTCAGAGGTACAGGCAAGCACAGGAGGACAATGGCTGACCATGTTTGCAGACAACTGCAAACTAGGGGCTATCATTGACTCTCTGGCTGACACAGACATCCTCCAAAAGGGTCTCACTGAGATGGATACCTGGTGTCAAAATCATGGCCTCAAGCTAAATGCCAAAAAGTGCATAGTCATCCCCTTTGGAAAAAAACAAAGTACCCACAAACTACAACATAGGTGGTAGTCCCCTAAATACGGAAGGTGGAATAAGGGATCTGGGGACCCAAGTAGATAGTAATTTTGATAATCACATTGCCAAAGTGGTTAGAAAATCCTTCTACGTGGCCCACCTAATCACAAAAGGGTTTGCATCCAGATCAAAAGAAGTCATTGTACCCCTCTACTCCTCACTCATCAGACGCATCATAGAGTACAACGCCCCATGTTGGATACGTACCTTACAAGACACCTGCAACATCTGGAAAGACCACAGAAGTACCTCACCAAGAGGATCACTAGCCTCAAACAGATGCCCTATGCAGCTCGATTGAAGAAATCCCAGTTGTACTTGGTTGCATATCGCCTACTCAGAGGTGATCTCTGCTTGACATACAAGGCCATGTCCAACCCAGAATTGATGGACATGCTCCACCTAAAGAAAACCTTATCCCCTCGAGCCACACACTCTAGGGATATAAACCTCAACACAACAATAAATAGGACATGCTGGAGGGATAGATTTCTGTCCCAGAGACTTCCCATGCTTTGGAACAAGATCCCAATCTACATTAGGCAGAACTCCTCACTAACACTCTTCAAAAGAAACCTTGACAAGTGAATGGGAAACAGAAAGTTTACCTCTGGGATCACTTCAGTGACTCTGCTGGACAGAGGCACAGGGAACTATTCTAAGGGGGCGGAGAAAGCTAACACATTCTGGCTAGGCTTATAAATGCCTTTGGGCAGATAGCCTAGTACCAACCTATGAACCTATGAACCTATAACACATTTATTTGATACTGCATTGGATTTCACAGGTCATATGTCACATATCAGGTGTGTGTAATGTTAACAAATGCAATATTGTGGCCCCATTGCATATCATAGAAGTGGCTGGCATGTCAACAGGGGTGTGTACACTCCTCATATCCACATTAAGCTTTATTGCAAATACATTTACTGCTGCTGAGATCTGCAAATCAAAGGACAGGCATTAATTATTGACATCAGTCATCATATCATCCCAGGTATGTGTCAGACAAACACATAGGGGCTGTGAGCAACAGAGCTAACATAACTGTCACACATATACACATTCATCAATGGTGTGTACACTTGTGAGGTATGATGCACAGTACATGCCAGTGTACTGTACAGGAGCACAGCAATACTGTGTACATGTGTGCAGTGTGTTCCAGGGGAAGGGGCATCACCTACTAACACAACTCATGCATCACAGAGATGTATAATGTTGGTAACAAGGATTGAGTATGACTGCAGCTTGTGCTGTTGAGTGCCATATGCCATGCATGTTGACTGTTGGGTAATGAGAGGTCTGTGTTATATCTTTATGCCACCTCACCTGTAAGTATGTGTGTGTGTGTGTGTGTGTGTGTGTGTGTGTGTGTGTGTGTGTGTGTGTGTGTGTGTGTTTGTGTGAGTGTGTGTAGAAGTAAACCAGAATGTATAGTTCTTGATTTACATTTCTTATCTGCCCCTCACAGGTGGCGATGTGGGTCAGGGTCCCTAATGCAGGCAAACTGATGTTAGTGTCCATACAGACTCTGAGAATGATGATAGGCATAGTGAGGCACAGGCAGGGTTGTCAGGGGCTGAATCTATGCCACTGGTTGACATCCCACTTTTATCCACCCCATCCCCACACACAGTCACAATGCCCATACATACCCTATCACCAGTGGCCATAGATGAGGGACAGTTGGCGGGTGGTAGCATTGGACAGGAAAGTGTGGTGACTATGGCAAGTGTATCTGTACACAGCAGCCATAGCCAGATGACTGGCGAGGTCCCACACAGACAGATGTACATGGGTGCCCATAGGAGGGCTGTTGGCCATCATGCCCCTGGCAGAAGTGCCACAACAGGTGTCACCAGACACACGTTTTGAGCCATCATGGAGGCATAGATACATATGGAACATTACTCCAGAGATAGTCTGAGGCCGCAGAAGACTACTCTTCCTGACTACATCCATGATCTTGCAGGTGCCCACCATTACTTTGCAGAGGTCATGGATAGACGGTTTGGTGAGATGGTGGGAATCCTCAACCGTGTGGTGTCTGTGGTAGATCATGTGGTGGGAGTAGGGCATCGGCCAGGTGGACATAAGTCAGCAACATCAACATGTGGAGGTCTATGTGGACGTGCAACAACTCACGGCCACTCCTGTAGTGGCAATACCAGCACTGCAGAGGGGGTGCTATCCACACCACAATGCATCAGGCCACGTGTACATGGTCCTGGCCGGTCCCAGCAGGGACGTGGATCCAGCAGACAATTGTCATCATCAGGGGAGACTACCATATCTGGGCTTCTGCCTGGTAGTGGCCATGCAACCCCTGGCAGGCACAGTTCCCATGTCCATTGCCGGACATGGTGAACTGTGCACACTGCCATGTGTGGTCTGCAGCTGTCCAACATACTCCTGTATAGGGCAGCCACATGGCAGAAATGTGTGCATACACACATACACACACACACACACACACACACACACACACACACACACACACACACACACACACACACACACACACACACACACACACACACACACACACATCACCAACACAGCTAAGGCACCTCCATACCTATGCATACCACATCTGCACAGGCCATTTAATAAAGAACCCCCTAACCCACACACATGATGTCAACCAAATGTCTCAGCCTAGGCCTCTGGCAAATCCACAGCAAACTCTGTGCATATGATGATATCTGTGCCACATCCCTGTAATTCATATCATTGATGCAAGGACATGCTAATATGGTTCTGATGCACAGGGTGAATGTACTAAGATTTAGCAATGTAATGCTGTTTAACATGGTGTCAGCTAGAATGATTAATGCTTATATGTCAGGATGTGTAGCTGTCCAGCAATGATGCATTATAGCTGTTATTAACACTGACTGATTGTGGTCTACATAATGTATTCTGTTTGTGTTTTTGGTGTCTGTGTGTCAGCAAGATGTTGGTCTGCTGTCCTTTCCTACAAGGGGTGTGGCACTGTAGTGACACATTGACTGTGTCATATCCTGGGTACAGCTGAACACAAGTAACAGGTCTGTATAACAGTTACTACATGTGCCACATGGTTGATAGGTCTGAGGGGTGTATACAGGTGAGTGCATGGTGGTTGCTAAGCAGCTCTTCTACAGTGGACAATGGTAAGTGTACTGGATGGCACACACCAAATGTTTGTGAATAACACACACGCAGAAGCTTTTGTGTTGTTGCAATACACAGAGAATACTGTTCACATGGATGTACTTTATTTTGCAGTGAACTCATTTTGGCCTATGTAATTCCACCAAGATCAAATTGCCAAAACATCACATCAGTAAATAATCAGTCCGCCAGTTTAATATCATTGACAATGGTACTGGTAGGGTATATGTCCTCTTCCCCAGTGTAGGGCAATCCTGGAGTTGGTAATGTGGCTGATGTGGGGTGCACAGCCCCCCAATTTGGAGGGTGTGGAGTGGTGTAGAACCACACATAGCATTATTAACAACTACTTAACCTCTTAACATAAACTGTACAGTATAACAGCACACTAAACGGGAGGATACATACAGCAATAACCCCAATGTGGATGGCTGTGCCCACAACAACCACACCCAACTTTCTATGCCAACTCCAGTATCACTGTACAGCTGTACAGTGGGGAAGAGGGCATTTACACATCCACTACTAGTTTTGATGGAATGAATTTCCACAAGATGATTGCTGTGAAATGTTACCTTTTGCCATTTAGTTCTCGGATAAATGATCTCCTGGGAAATATATTTTCTGCAAACTGAAGTAGATCTCTTCACATACACACACACTTACTTGGCAACACTGAGAGTAGAACCCCTATCTGGGTACTTATTGCTACTAATGTGTTTGGCCTTAATTACACACACCACAGAGCTTGTAGGGTGAGGTGTGTCCCAAGCTTCCTGTTAAGTGAACAACATCACCAGGTCTTGTACAGTATGGTAATGGGGGATGTACAGGGTGTTAATGAACAATACATAGTATGACATACTGTCATATACACATTGACAAACACATACAGTCATAGACACATTTGACAGACCTGAGTTTAGCAGTGCTAACTACTTTGTCAGTGAGTCCATACTGTTACAGAGTTTTTGCACACAGCATATTCATCATTGGGCTGGATAGTGTCATCAGTTACCTGTATGGTTGATGGTGACAGCGGTCCTCATATGGTGGACCTTGGGACATGTACTGGGGGTACTATGGTGTAAAGACAGTATACTCAGCACCCAACACCCCACATTGGATATTGTACTCATTGAAACCCATGATAATGCTCTGACATACCCACAATCACACATTGACCAAGACTGCAATACAAACCCTTGTCTACCTAATCAGTGCTACTACAGGGATATGCATTTATTGCATATGCCACAGGGATAGTAGGGTGAGGGTTTGTCATGGCTCTCCTAATGTCAGCAACATCACCATCCCTTATAATGTATGGCAAGGTTTAGTGTATTTGGAGAATGTGGCCTCAGAATGCTGTCTCCTACAAAAATGCACACTCACACACAATTGCACACACATACATACACGCACATACTCACATTTGCCAGGACTCAGAGTTTAACCCACACCTATCCACCCATTTGTAGAACAGTGTTATGCTGGTACTGCAAGCTCCTGATAGCCCATAGGGTGAAGAGTGTAACAAGGTACATTTAATGTGAATTACAGCAGCAGCCATTTCTAAGTATAGCAATGCAGGGTGTAGTGGGTAAGAAGGCCCTCAGAGTATTTTCAACTACAAGTTTACAAACACACAGACACTTTTATTCTCAATAATGCACACTGACACATTTGTCAGTACTGAGGTTCATAGGTGCAGGTGTTCCTAGGTGTGTACCAGGCTAATGTTCATGGAGAGATGAGAAGAGTAGGCCATGTGGGTACACTTGTATCATGTCACCTGACACTTGTCAGCAGGCCATCTATCAACCGATATCACTTGAGTGATCCCCAGGGTGACAGTTAAATTCAACATCCAATCATCTGGTTTTCTCTTGAAGAGGGCCAGTGAGATGCTCCAATTGACATGTATGCAACATATATTGCATAACATGGCCAGTGTCTGGGTTAGGGGCCTGTACCCAAGCATGTTCTGTTGACTGTAGTAGTCTGGTTGAGGTATCCATGGCATGTGGTGCATACAGAGTGGGGTTTCCTTGTTATGGCATTCATAACACAGCTGGGAAGACATGTCAGTGTCAGTCAATCAGAGATTGCCTGTAAGCAGCCAAGATGGATACCTCACATCTGCACATCTATACAGATGACAGACAGAAATTAGGTAGCCAACAGGTTATGCATTAGGATGAATGTTTTGACAGATAGACCTCTGAAACTTATAGGTATGCCATTACTACATGACAACAGTCCTCAATGACATGTCCTAAAAACATAGTAGTCTACAGTTAATAGCAACATATCAGATCAATATCCAATAGGGGATACTTAAAAACATACAGCTCAAACACCAAGAAAATGATAGTCAGTACTCAGAGTCCAGCTTTGCATGCAGGGGTGTATGTTTCCAGCACTACAATCTGCAATCTACTCTTACTTAAAAAAAGCATTGTTAAAAGTAGTAACGTAATGATACAATACATGCAAATGTGACTGAATATAACCTGGGATACTACCCAAGTATAAAACACATACAAAGAGAAAAGATTCTGGTACTACCTATGTATACTCTGGTGTCCAATGCAGTATACTCACACCCCTTGCTACTGTAATGACAGCACATAGAAGCATGTTATGTACATGGAATTCAATACACTTATTAAAGATGTCATTACCCTCCTATTTTATCAGACTGGAATGTGATCACTGGTTACCAGGGCTGAGTTATGCTTAGCAGGTGTAAGCATTGCTTAAATGTAAATGCTAAGCAGATTTGCACACTGGTAAGTGAAGCCTACAGGGTGTAAGCGCCTTTTCATTTCACCATACATTAGCACTGCTTACCATCATGCAAAATCATGGAAAAGCCGCTTAATGCTGCTCAAAACTGCCTTAACAACTCTGCATCCAACAGTCCTTGTTCTGCCTAGCAACAAAATAAACAGACCTTGCAGGTCTTGAACTTAGGACCCTCTAGACTACAATCAGAGCACTTAACCACTACACCATCTGAGCTGTACAAACAGTTGCTTTTTCAAATATATAATTTAGTACACGTACTGAATAGTAGTGAACTGCATTGACTACAATTGTTTACTTCTTCTTAGTGAAAATAGTATTGAATCAGTCATGTTTTTATATCTAAATATACACATATCAGATAAATATGGTGGGATACATCTGAGAAGGTATATACAACACTCATGTTTACACATAACAAGGATATGGATGTGTATATATATATATATATATATATATATATATATATATATATATATATATATAAAACACTAGGACGTGCCCATAAAATGTAGTGGAGTCATACCTCAAAACCGTAACTCTCATCCTCTTAGTGCAAGGGAACGTAATGTAAGTATTGCAATTATAAATGTAGAATGTTGCTACAGTAATAGGGGTTGTGTCAACAGACATGTTGTGAAAGAAGGTTCTTCTGAAACTGACATGTACGCCATGAGTTACTGATAGACATCATAAAATCATTATAGTGAAGTACCACACAAATCACAATAATGATCCTGTGGAATACAGCAGAAATATGAGCAATAAACATGGACAATCTGAAACAATCTGGTCAGTTGAGAGGTATACACAGAACTCCTTACTGCAAGATGTGTGGACCAAGCTTGACAAAGGGGATGACTACAGCCATGGAATGGGGTTATGTCACAAATACTGGAGTAGATAAGCTCACACAGTTGATGCATTCACACTCTCCTGTCTGTCCTAACACATGTTAACTGGAGGAGCAGAGGTCCCAAACTCACATACTTCCCACTAGTTAGTGACATACATCTTCACAGCAACACACTGCTTTTTCAGAAATAACCAACACATATGGTGGCTAGGCAACAATACATCTGAAAAATATCTGGACATAACATCACACTAGGTAAATACACTGAGCTGCTAGATATGTCACCAAGCACTGTTTAAACTACAGGCAGACAGCCACAACACAAACCCAATTTTCCTATGGGGGAATATACATGTAATTGCAAATATAGCAGGCACTACAGGCATGTAACAGCATGGAGTAACAGACACCAGTGTGAAAGTACTTACAACCAATCTCAACACAGTCACAATCACATTATGGTAAGCCTAATTAATAGTACAGTATATGGACTGTGTGAACAAAACCATCATCATATTTACCACTCACACACTAATCCTACATATACTGGCCCAATTCACAGTGTAGTCTGATGCCTGACTGTGGTATGGGACATGTCTCAATCTCGCTCTACAAACATATAAGCTGATAAACACCAGAAATTGGAGCAGCATGCAACATCAGATAGAACAGGACCAAGAACGCTGACATCTACCCCAGTCTGTACACAGGCCAAATAACATATTCACAATACACTGCTACACAATACTGACACTCTGTCAACAATCACCATAAGTACACAGACATCATTACTGTACAGACTACAACAGAATGTCCAGGCTTTGTCCTCAAATATAAGGACTCCTATACATATGTCTGGCAGTCTGATATATCACTGGCTTGATATCAGGAATGATGTCAGTAAATAATGATATACTGTACATATGCACCTCTTACTGCATGGCATATGGACAAAGGGTGACAGACATGGGGGACAGAGGCACAAACACAGGGCCAATATTGACATATTGCTGTGATAAACTGAGAAAATTGCTGGTGTAACAGGGTTTGTTGTGACATATCTCTTCTGAGGGATATGAAGTCAGTAACACATATTGATGTCACCATTTACTGACTGCAATCATCAGAGTATGCTACTGCATTTATAAAGATAGAAAGTGTGTGAGTAACACACCACATCTAAGACTCCAAACTCTGGCCAGTCTGCAGATAGCCCTACAGGTGATGGTTTTCTCAACCATATAACACTGTCACACCAGACTTTAAATCATGCAGAACAGCCATATCCACACAAACCCTGTTAAACCAACATTACTTCAAATGTAGAACAGCAATACTTACATTCTGTCCCCATGTCTGGAACATCCACCTCCAGTTTGTTGGCCTGTCTCCACAGTGTTTGTTGTAAGAGGTATTTCCAACTACCCTCTGTGATGCTATTTGTCAGACACCTACATGAAGTCCTGCTCACAGTGAAGGAAAAGGTCCAACACCCACATGAAGTGCTTAGTTATAGGAGTGTTTCTATGCAATTGGCTATATGAATGATACCACAGCTGTTCCACATGCAATTAGCAAGTGGGGAAGTCCAATTCATGCACAGGCCATCAGGTGATCATGAGCATTACCTACAAAAGTCAAGCTGCTGCCTATGCAAAACAGATGTATTTTTCCACATCTACCAGAGAGGGAGAGAGAGAGAGAGAGAGAGAGAGAGAGAGAGACAGACAGAGAGAAAGTAAAAAAGGAAGAGAGAAAGAGCCAAGCATGTCTGTGTATGATCCGTGGGTGGAGAGTGGTCTCTGGGTATTATAATGGTTGCCTATATTGTTCACTAATCCATACTGTCACATAGTAATTGCACATGGCAGTAGACATTTATGGCTCTGGATTGTCTACAACAACCTCTACAGTGTTTGACAACTGTTGGCCTTGTAATGTGGACATTGAGACATATAGGTCCTCAATATAATAATGTAGCAAAACCTGCACTGCAATGGATCCTGTTATTACACAGTCACCCAAACACCCACACAGGATACAGATGACACACACATAAACACACACACACACACACACACACACACACACACACACACACACACACACACACACACACACACTTACCAGTACTGAGTTGCAAACCCTTACCGGGTTATGCATTACTATTACAGTGTTACACATTTATCACATGCACCACAGAGCTTACATGCTGGAAAGCTGTCCAAAGGTATATTTGAAGGTGAGTGACAGCAGCAGTGCTAAAGGAGAGGTAAAAGAAGTGTAGTAAGTGTGAATGCCCACAAAATCAGGTGTCAATAAAGACACACACACATACACACACTCTCTGTCCCACAAACACACACATATTATCACAGTTGCCAAGACCAAGATTAGAACTCCTACCTAACTAGTTTACTACACTACAGTATTACACAGTTATCACAAGTGCCACAGAACTTATAGGACTGAGACTTGGCCAAAGGGTTATTGCAGGGTGACTGAAATCAGCAGGCGTGCTAATGTAGGGCAATGGGAGGTGTAGTGAGTGTGAATGGCCTCAAAATCATTCATCCCCACAGACAAATGCACACACACACATGCACACACACACTCACACACACACACACACACACACACACACACACACACACACACACACACACACACACACACACACACAAACACACTTGCCAGTACTGAGATCCATAGGTTCATTGCTTCACAGGTGTGTAGTAGGTGAATGGGCCTGAATGCTCTACAAGGCTAAGCCAAGGGAATACCTTGGCATCAGGCTACATGACAATAGTCCCCAGTGTGGCTCAGGGGTGTAGTCCCTGGAGTGGTCCCCAAGGGTGGTTATTGTATTCACCATCCACTCATCTGGGTTTCTATTGTGAGTGGCCAGTGATGTGCACTGCTTCCCATGTATGTGATCTATATTCCATAACATGGACAGTGTCTGGGTTGTGCACATGTCCCACATGCATGTTCTTTGATGTGTGGAAATGTACTTGAGGTCCCTGGGGCATGTTGTTTGGACAGACTGGTATCTTCTGATGTAGCATTCCTGACCTCATGTGGTGAGACCTGACTATGCAACTGAGGTTATGATTACACCTACATTGACAGTATGATACGGGCATTCAGTGGAGTTAGTGGCATCTGTCCATACAGGGCATGTGTATAAGGCATGGTATTCCCTTTGTGGGGTACATCTGCAGACTCAACAGTTGTTGCAGGTGTCCAGTGGGGAACATGGCAAAAGGGCCACTGTACACATTTATTTGGCTACTGAGGGTATGGATCAGGGTGCCATGCTGGATAACACACACTCAGTCAGGAGATATAACACATCAAAGTACTTTCTGATGTCAGTGGTGCTGTTGTGGTCAACAGGCATGTAGTCCACTGCTATCACACCATGGTTACTATCTGGGAGGCAATATCCAGGAGAACTAACAATATAGTGGTTGTTGCCTAGCCAAGTGTGTTTGTGTATGATGCATGGGTAGAGAGTGTTCTCTGAGTAATAGAAGGGTTGCCTATATTGTTCACTAATCCATATTGTCACATTTAGGGCTGTGAATTATCTTGACCAACATCTCTAGTGTTTGACATCTATTGGTCTTGTAATGTGGACATTGCAACATATATTAGGTCCTCAACATAATAATGTAGCAAAACCCACTCTACAATGGATTCTGTTATTGCACAATCATAGCAACCCCCACACAGGATACTGATGACATGCACGCACTTGCCAGTCCTGAGATTCAAACCCCTCTCCAGCTATGTATTGCTACTACAGTGTACCGTATTTATCACACATGCCATGGAGCATATAGAATGGATGTTGTCCTAAGGTACTTCTAAGGCGAGGAACATCACCATCCCTTGTAAATACTGGCATTGGGTGATGTAGTGGGTGAGAGATCCCAAAAAATATTTTACCCTACACACACATTTACATTTACCAGGGGTGAGGTTCAAACCTCTATCTAACAATCTTTTCAAAGAATCATGTTACGCATCTACGACATGCACCACTGACCTAGGTTTGGCAACAGGTACTTCTAAGGTGGATGATATCTGCAGGACTGCTAAAGTCAGGCACTGAGAAGTATACTGGGTGTAAGCGGGGCCAAAATCCTTGAGGTATGGACATACATATGCACACACACAAACACTTGCCATGGATGAGATTTAAACCCATACCTATGTAGTTATTGCTATTACATTTTTTCTGCATTTATGGAACACACCATGGAGCTTACATGTTGGAGAGGTGTGCCAATGTATCTTTGTAGCTGAGTGACATCAGCAGTGGTAAAGGAGGGGCAAGGGGAGAGTAGTAAATGTGAATGTCCATAAAATCAGGTATTATCAAAGACACACACACTCTCTTACACAAACAAACACAGTTTCTCAGTTGCTAATTTGGGATTAGAACTCCTACCTAACTTGTATGTGACACTATAGTATTACACAGTTATCACAAGTGCCACAGAGCTGACCTGTTAGAAAGCTGTCCAAAGGTATCTTTGAAGGGGAGTAACATCAGCAGCAGTGCTAAAGGAGGGATGAGGGGAGAGTAGTAAGTGTGAATGTCCATAACATCAGGTATCATTAAAGACACACACACTCCCTCACTTAAACACACACAGTTTCACAGTTGCCGTGTCTGGGATTAGAACTCCTACCTAACTAGTTTGCTACACTACAGTATTATGCAGTTCTCGCAAGTGCCACATAGCTTATAGGGCCGGGAAGGTGACTGACATCAGCAAGCATGCTAAAGTAGGGCAATAGGAGGTGTAGTAAGTGTGAATGGCCTCAAAATAATTCATCTCCACTCACACACACACACACACACACACACACACACACACACACACACACACACACACACACACACACACACACACACTTTAACACCATGCCTGGGATTAGAACTCCTACCTAACTAATTTGCTACACTACAGTATTACACATGCATTGTGAGCACCATGTAGCTTATAGGGCTGAGATTTGGCCAGAGGATTAGTTCAAGGTGACTGACATCAGCAGAAGTGCTAACATGGGCAATGGGAAGTGCAGTGTGTATGGGCCATAAATCATTCCTCTGGAAACACACACACACACACACACACACACACACACACACACACACACACACACACACACACACACACACTCAGTCACACACAACTTTAAATTTGACAGAACCGAGTAAACAAATGCTCGATGAATACTGATTTGTACTATAGTGTTATACAGTTATCACAAGCACCACAGACACTATAGGGCTGAGGGCTACCAAAAGAAATGTCTGCAGTGATTGACATCACCACTTCATGTGATATTGGCCAATTGGATGTGAGGTGGGTGAGACAGGCCTCATAATGGAATTCTCTCTGTCACTGTATGTCTCTCTCTTCCCCACATCTCTGTGTGTGTATGTTTGCCATATTATAGTGTGTTGGCCTTGGATATGTATGAGTATTCCTATCCAATGTGTGTGTGAAGCATGAATGGTGTTCAATTTGGTGTATGTGCACAGACATCTGCGAATGGCAGATATGTATAGTCCACTGTGTTGTCAGATATGGGCTTCATTTATCTAAGTGTAGGAGCATGCCCAGTATGACCTTCTGGATTGAGGGTGTGAATCCATTCCAGGTAGGGTTGTACTCCAGTCCAGGATTTGGTGTTCTACACCTACAGCTAGCAACCTGTTTCTGCAGGATATCTGTAGATATGTTGACAATATGGAGTCGCAATGGGCAACAGATATTGGGATACTGTAATTATTGTTGCCGGTGCTGCTTGTGTTACATGGTTGGTGTTAGCAGATATATTCAAACATATGTACTGTTTTACACTGTGATGCATTCTGTCATCAACTACTGACATATATAATTATTTGCTCACAGTTATTTCCTGGGAAATGCAAGATGAATGAAACTGTATCCAGCAGTGTGGTCCACAGCCTACAAATTCTTGCACACTCATGCCATTCTGGAGGGGTAGCTGCAGACACTTGCTGATGGGTCTGTGTAAATGGTCCAAAACCTTGGCACTATGGTGGCTGAGGATCCCCTTCTTGGACATATATCAACTTAACAGAATGGCCATATCCTATTGTGGCCATACCTCTCAGCTGTACAGATTCACCCAGTTTATCCAGAGGCAGGGCTCATATATCTGGTCAGTTCCCCTTCAGATTGTCATTTACAAGCAGGTTTGTAGCCACCCATTTCTGGGTTTGCAGGCAGAGGAAGTATGGGCACACATCAGAGTTTCAGACTTCACACACTCCATGACGTCCATGCTTCTAAACCCCCATTCTGTTATTCTATCCTCTTCCTAACATTATGCGAGTGATATCTGAGAGGTATCCCTATAGCTGGCCCTTTATCCCAGTGGTATTTATGGATTAGTCCACAGTTCATGCTGTAGGACATGGTGGGCATGCTACTAGGATTCGTCAACATGGCCTTGCATTTGTATTCTGTTGACTGTGTTCGGTTGTTAGTTGGGACCCCATGACATTGGCACTACAGGTGAGGCACAGGCCTTTGACAGAGGACTGTAGGCCATTTGGTAGCGATGCAGGCCATCTGAAGCAGGCCAGTGAATTATGTCACTCCTACATTCCCAGTCTGCTAGCCAGTGGATTCCCCTGGGGTGACAGGGTAAGTATGGGAGGTGTTAATGGCAATAGCTCCTGCCCATATTAATCCATTGGTCTGGATGCAGGCAGGGTGCTGCTTACAGCTAGGGACACACCTGCATGGGACACCTCTTCAACATGCTGCATTCTGTGGGTATTCCCATACAGAAGTGGGGTCATGTTGCATTCATTCCCAACAGCAAGAATATGACCTGTGATAAACCTTTGGCTGATGGTGGTGTGAGCTCAGTGCATGTGTAATATGAAAGCTACTTGCAGCTGACTCACAGATATACCTGGGACATTCCCCTTATACTGTCTTGTGCAGGGACATCGTCAGTCTCTCATTACTTCATAACTGTGTCTTTTGTGGTCTGCCAGGGATTGGCCAGACTACATCAGCATTCCATACTACACAGACAACTAATGTGCTGCTAACCTGTATGTACAATTCCAAAGTTGTGTGCAGATGACAGTTACATTTTATGTACTCTGCCTAGGGTACTTCCACCTGTGTACTGTGTGTAGGTATGGGCCCACATTCATGGCATGTCCATCTTTCAGATGGTAACAGTTATTGACATCTGGACAGTGAGTATGGATGACTGCTGACAAGGGAATTGCTGAGAGGCATTGTGGTCAGCACTGCAGTAGTCAGAACATGGCCCTGTCAACCACAGTACTGCCCACAGGCCACTAAGACACAACCCTCCATGCCTACATGCTGACCACTTCCAGACACTACTGAACACACAACAACCTAACACACTGACCCCTGCATTTTGTACACATGCAACAATCTATCCTGTAGATTCTGCCAGCTCGGGTATACTGTGCTCCACTGATATTACTCTTCACACTTACATGTTACTGCATTTCTACATAGGATTGGGGGGGGCACACCTGCCAACTTTAAACATTTGCGATGACTGTACTGGTATTTCACGTACTCTGCTTCCATTTCATTTTGCAATCTGACCTATCATGCAGACTGGAGGCATATCAGCAGAGTACAGATCTTAGGTTTTATTGACCTACATTTCAGTTTCAGACTTCTTACCCTTCAGAACTAACAAACAACTGCCAGACCTGTTGTAGTCTGTCTGTGTAGGTCTGGAGGGAAGCTGTTCACCATTGCCATAAATTGGAGGCCTTAGCCAAGCCTTTCATTATGGTCATCTACACCTGTCTTGTTGGCTGAGGCTGGTTGTGGGTGTATGAGCCTCACTGCCATGCATGTGTGTGTCGTATGGATACACATTTGGGCCACCACATGTACTGCAGTGTGATTTGTCACCTTGTCTAGTACTGCCTAGTATGTTGACACCAGTATTTGTTATGGATTTCATGATGCCCATATAGGTGTCCACTATCTGCTGCCATCCCATTCAGCATCAGATTCCCTCGCATGCTTGCATCCATACCATAGATACAACTATCAGAACATACTACTCCATTCAGTAATTGATAGGAAGAATGACGTACCTTGTCACTGTGCCAGTATTGAGAATGGTGCTGGAGGGCAGACTATGTTGGATGCACATAGTACACTCCCTATACATGGTAAAGTACAGGTAGTGTCATGTTTGGCATCCCTTTTACTGTATGCACGAGTCAGAGAGGTGTCATTCCCTGGGTCCCTACCATGTCTGTATATGTGCTATGAGTTGCCTCTTTGCCAAGGCCTGTGCATACTGGGCATGACTCCTTCTGCCTACATGGGGAGGCTCAGGTAATTCCTCCTCCAAGTCAGTCTGTGCCAGTGATGGTCTTGGCAATGGTGGGGGCCATGTGGCCTTGCCCCGTGCTGTTCCTGCTTCCGCTGCTTCCGCAGGATCATATTGTGCAGCATGGCATATACTATGAAAATTTGTGTACATGTAGCTGGAGAATACTGCAAGGCTCCACCAGATATGTCCAGGCAGAGGAACCGTGACTTGAGCATCCCCAACACATGCTCTATTATGATTCTGGTTTGTGCGTGTGCCTCATTATGGAGTTCTTGTTCAGGTGTGTGTGCATTTCTAGGGGGTGTCATCAGCTACGGCTCAATTGCTTAGCCAGCATCCCCCACTAGGTGGCCATATTGGATGTCCCCACTGGCAAATGACTGGTACAGCTGTGTCATATGCCAGATGTGGGAGTCATAATAGCTTCCAGGGCTGCCAGCACACACATTCAAGATAATGCCCAGGGCATCGCACATGACCTGGAAGTTGATGTAGGGGAAGCCCTTGTGGTTTATGTAGACCCTACCCAGCTCACCAGGTGGTGCTTTGATGTGTATGCGCATGCGGCTAGTATTCTTAAGCCTACACATACCTTAGTATCCACTGGGATGGGTTCCCCTCTGTTGGTTCTGTGTGTGAGGCATGGCAGGCACAGCTCAACAATTTGATGTAAAATGTCCCTGTCCACCCTATAGTGCTCTATCTCCAGCTCTTGTAGCCCCTGGTAGGTTACCCAGGGTCAGTACACTCTTCTCCTCTTCCTCACTGAGGGTTGGTCATCAGCATTCACATCCTCACCATCCTCAGCTTCTTATACATATTGATGTATGAGAGCAACAGCAGCCCCTAATATTTTGATAGTTTTGTCATGTAAAATTTCCACGTCTGTGTACACTGGTGGTATAGAGTTTTTGGGAAAAAACAGACTGGAAGGTGTTTGCATAGTTTATAGTAGTGTGCTAGTCTGTTCTATGTGTAATTGGCTGATTCTGATACATTTCACCTGCCAGTTATGCTAGTTTTCCTTGATTGCCTTCCTACTGCTGTTTTCCTTTCCCATTGCCTTCCCATTTAACCCCTGAGGCGCGCTGCACATACCCAGTGCTCAGATGTGAACAGAGCTGCTATTTCCTGTTTTTTTTTTTGTTTGTTTAAAACCCGGTGCACGGCGCGCACACCCATTAGGCAGTGTAAACGCTGCTAGGCAACCTCAGACACACACCCTTCCTTTGTTCTGCTTAGCTTAGCACAAACACGAGCCACAGAGCTCCAGTAAGCTTACAGCATGCATGGCACTCCCCCTTATAAGGTCATCCACCTATTAGACTTATATAATGTTGTTGCTGCACCTACATGGTTGGGTGTAAGATAACACTGAGAGGAAATCTGTGATTCAATATCAATCCCCTGATCTGCATAAAACAGAATGCTAATTCATAGTTACCACACTCACACTGAGCCTTCCTCCTTAGCAACCACTATTCCCTGGTATTGTTGTCTTATGCATGTCATTGACTATTACGGCAAAATGCTGATTTGGGTTTAAAAGCTTATTTCCCCCTTTTTTTCTTATTTTCGGGGCGATCCTGTTTGTGCACCAATGTCCTACGCTTAAACGGCTGAGATCGGCCAAAAAAAAAAACTTGTTTTTTATAAATCTGCAACTATTTCTCATGCCAATGGCCGTATATTTGACCATTGGCATGCCTGCTACATTGAATACATGCTTTCCTTCAAGCTGTCATGCCTCCGTTTTGTAATTTGCAGAAATGTATTCAGTTAGTAACCAAATACATTTCTGCAGGTTATACTTTTCCTGCACTGACGCCTGCCTACTTCCTGGATTGCTAATCATGTCTTAAGAAAATGTTTTTCAGGATATTAATAAAACAATCATTACTTGTCTTTCAGCCTTGTGGCCTCAGGATGTAAAAGTCTACGTTCAACAAAAAATGTTTTGCAATGGAACAAGTCTTCTCCACCTTTTTTCAAGAAAGACCCGAAATACCACGTGCACTTGTTTTTGAAAACTTGCTATGAAAAGCTGCAGAGATGTCTCCATATAAACTATCTCTCACTCTTTCTTTACATTTAACTAAACAAAAAATATTATTCCTATATCGTTTAAAGCATTGATTTTGTCTTTGGACCAAGAATAATGACTTTATCTGCTTTAAGCAGCAGACAATGAAAGAAGAAATCTCACCTCGTTATGGATAATGCAGTAATATTTCTTTAAATGGTGCAGACATTTGGGCTGACCATCTATTTGTGATGGTTTAGCTCAACAATTGTTAATCATTTTTACAAAACCTCTTCAACAATTTGGAGTATCCTGTTATCCCTTTTAAACAAATTTGTGAAGATCTTGAGTGTGTGCACTTATCTTTAAACTGTCTTATGTTAAAGTTGAGATGTGTTTTTTGCCCATTCAGTTAGCTCAGCTTGTTTAACAATCATGCAGACTCTTATTTCTTTCCTGTTCACGGTCATTGCTTTATGTAAGTAATACAAATGCTGTCCTTGGTGAATGCATTACTGGTACTTCCTGTGTAGAACTCTTAACACAGTGTTCTGATAAACAACCAAATCTGGTAAAAAATATCAGCGTACATCTGTTGTATCCTCAGCAGAGTACTACATTTCATATTTACCTTTTGCTCATTAGACTCTTCAGTGACATACTGGTCACTGTGTTCTTGCTGCTACTTCCTATATTCCCAAACATTAGGAGCCTAGTACTTGAAATAACATCAAAAATATCATTTGTAGTCTTGAATCATATTTGACTTAGCAGCTCTTTCTTTCTTTCTTGCAGAGATTTGGTTATGAATTTCTATTGTACACACAATATATTCAGTTTTCATTTCATCTGTGAACTCAGTGACGTAAATCTTGACAACTTGCCTTATTTCATTTTATACACTTTCACAAAATGCTTCTGACCTGCAAAGAGTTGGCAGATTTGAACTTCTTGCATCTATAACCAAACTCAGTATCTGACACTTTATTTCTAATTATGCTGATTATAGATGTTATTTGCTTCTATTTTTATTTTATTTGTTATCTCTTTATAACTTACTTCCTTAATGTTGTATACCTCAGTTCTGCATTCAACCATTTTAACTGTATATTCATAAGATTATTCTGTCTACATGTATCTCGACAAGCCACGATGCTTCGCTAGGGACGGCTTGCTTCTGTCACCCCTGGGCTTTCGGATATTGGCAAAGGCTCTTGCTACCCCCATTGTGCCTTTTTTAGGTAAGGCTCAAAAGACAAACCCACCTCCATAGGTATCACAAGGGATAAGAAACTAAGAGTAATGCTACTCAACGCCAGAAGTCTAAACCTCAAGATGAACGCACTCTAAACTCTCCTTAGCATGGAGAACATCGATATCTGTGCAGTAACAGAAACCTGGTTCAGGGCTCCCGAGAGCACCCCAGCACTACCAGGTTATACCTCATACCATGCTTTTCGGCCCCAAAACTTGGACTGAACCACAAAAGGAGGGGGAGTATCGATATTCATCAAAGATACCCACACCTCCAGGTTGGTGGCAAAGCACGAAGCATCAGAGACTATCCATGTGCAACTAACAGTGGGTAAAACTGCCTTCCTGTTTATAGCCTGCTACAGACCACCCTCCCAAACCCAGGAACCCCACTCGGCCTTCCTGAAAACACTGGAAAATATGAAAGTCTCTCCAAACACCATTATATTGGGCGACTTCAACTACCCAAACATAGACTGGGAGAATTACTCTAGCTCCAACACCCTAGCCCAAAGGTTCCTAGAATTTATAAACTCAAATGCTATGGAACAACTTGTTACCACTCCCACAAGATGGGAAAACATACTGGACCTGATCATCACCAACATGGGGACTCTATGCTCCAGACCAGAAGTGTATCCCTCACTGGTAAGATCAGACCATAAACTAATCTCACTGGATATTCACATCCCGACTCCACCCCCTGCCCAGAAAACCACAGTGAAAAACTTCTCTAAAGCAAATTTCACACTCCTCAAAACCGAGGTGTAATCCTTCAAAGCCCCCGAGCCTGTGGAAAATATGGCCCAGACCGCAGAATCCTTTATAAACGCATTCTATGAACACCTTCAGGAATGCATGGATCATGCGATCCCAAATAAAACCAATACCCAATCCTCCAAAGGCAGACGTCCTGTCTGGTGGACCCCAGCCTTAAACAAACTATACAATAGAAGGAGGAAGCTACTAAATGATAGAGCAAAATCCCAAAAAGGGAAGGCATCACTGATCAGTATTATCAAAAAACTACGGGCACTCATAAAATTGTCTAAGGCCAGCTTCGAGAGAAAAATTGCACAGGACACTAAGGATAATCACAAGGCTTTCTTTAGTTATGTTAGGAACCTGGGTGGTAATTCCCAGATATGCTCAGAATTAGTCCAAAATGACAAAAAATACACTGAACCCACAGACATTGCCAACATCCTAGCTGACAGGTTCAGCACAAACTTCTCCCCCCCTCCCCACTAAAAGGGCAAATATCTATCCCAGCAGAGTGCTGCCCCCTGACATCTCAGATGCTCAGGTAAGAGCCGCCCTCTCCAAAGCAAAAAACACAGCATCAATGGGACCAGACGGTGTCCCGGGCTGCGTTCTACATGAACTCCAAGAAGAACTAAACCCAAACATAAAACTACTGTTCAATCTCAGCCTTACTACAGGATATGTACCCAAAGAGTGGCGTACAGCAACAGTGGTCCCTCTCCATAAAGGTGGTGCCTCAACAGATCCTGGAAACTATCGCCCCATAAGCCTGACTAGCTTGGTCTGCAAAGCTATGGAAAGGATCATCATGGACCTCATAAATAAAGATATTGGGGACCTACAGACACTGGATCCTACCCAGTTCGGCTTTGTTAAGGGCAGATCCTGCCTCTTAAACCTGGTTGATTTCTTTGAAACAGTCACCAAGGCCATTGACGAGGGGAAGGTGGTCCACACAGCCTACCTGGACCTCGCAAAAGCCTTCGATACAATACCCCACTCGGGCATTATAGATAAGCTCACCAGCTTAAATATAAACCCTATGTCACTAGATGGATTGCAAACTGGCTCAAGGACAGAACCCACATGGTTAGAATTGCTGGAGCCATGTCAGACTCCAAACCAGTTACAAGTGGTGTCCCACAAGGCTCAGTCCTGGGGCCTCTCTTGTTCGGTATATATTTCTCGGAGGTACAGGCCAACATGGAAGGACTGTGGCTGACCAAGTTCACAGATGACTGCAAACTGGGCGCCATAATCGACTCTCCAGTTGACACAAGCATCCTCCAAAAAGGCCTCATAGAAACAGACAACTGGTGCCAGAGCCATGGCCTCAAGCTAAATGCCAAAAAGTGTATAGTCATCCCCTTTGGCAAAAACAAAGTGCCCACAAATTACCACATAGGTGGTAATCCATTAAGTACAGAAGAAGTAATTAGGGACCTGGGGACCCAAGTTGATAGCAATCTCTCATTTGACAACCACGTGGCCAAAGTGGTTAGAAAAACATTTTATATAGCCCACCTAATCATAAAAGGATTCACATCTAGATCAGGGGAGGTCATCGTGCCTCTTTACTCATCCCTCATCAGGCCCATAATTGAGTACAATGCCCCTTTTGGGATGTACCTTACCAGACACCTGCAGCAACTAGAAAGACCCCAAAAGTACCTCACCAAGAGGATCAAAGGGCTCAAACAGATGCCATATGCTGCCCGGTTAAAGAAACTCCAGCTCTACTCAGTGGCATACCGCCTGTTCAGAGGTGATCTGTGCCTGACGTATAAAGCCATGTCCAACCCGGAATTAATGGACATGCTGCACCTCAGAAAATCCAAATCCCGTCGAGCTACGTGCTCGAGAGACTTGAACCTCAGCACTGAAATAAATAGGACATGCTGGAGGGACAGATTCATAACCCAGAGGCTCCCTTCACTCTGGAATAAAATCCCAGTCCAGGTTAGGCAGAGTCCCTCATTGACTCTCTTCAAGAGGAATCTTGATGACTGGATGGGAGATCATAGGTTTACCCCGGGTATCACTTCTGTGTCACTGTTAGACAGAGGCACAATATACTAACCTCGAAAAAGGGCATAGCAAAATAAATTTAAAATGGGTGGCGAAAGCCAAACACATTCTGGCTAGGTTTATAAATGCCCTTGGGCAGATAGCCTAGTATGAACCTGTGAACCTATGAACCTATAGTGCTTTGCATAGTGTTAGAGCAGAGTCTCAAAACAATTTGCATTTGACATTTGTTTGATCAGCACACCTGGGCATTTTGTCTCCCTCCCACCATGCTCTTTGATCCATCCATTCCTTCAGGACTGAGGGCACTACTTATGGATTCATACTTCTCTTAGCCTGAAGGTATATAGTTGAGTGTCAGGAGTAGTCCCATCACCCTTGTTTTTTTTCCTTGCCCTATGTCCTGCCCCTTTATGCTTAATTTATGTTAAAGTTGGATGGGCCATAGGGAGCTACCTCAGTGCACTTTGCACTCATAAGATGGCTAGGGTCTTCCTTCCACCTGCCAGCCTGATGTCTCGTCTCTGAGCTATAGCCTATACCAGAAACACCTGGCTCATAGTCTGACTAAGTGCTTTGCACCATTGAAAGCCAGCTCAACACATCACATTTTTTTCTGTAACTAGTAGTAGATATTGTTGATAAAGCTCCATGCACTACAAAGAATTATAAAAGGGTCTCCAATCATAACCCTTTATTATGTGTTCTTGACATGGATGCCAAGATTCACCTCTTGAGCTTCACTCTCAAGGTGAATTTCTTGGCATCCAAGTCTCAGACTCATAATAAACAGGTTATGATCATCAACCTGAACATAATATTCCATATTATACAATGACTCGCCATTAACATTCCAAAAAGAGCACGCTGATTGGTCATCCCAGCCAGTGTGCCTGTTGTAAATCCGAGCATATACCAATGGAAAAAGGTCTGGTCCCTTAAAAATAAATAAATACATAAAGTTGCAAAATCAGACACGTGAAACCAACAAGAGAGATGGGACAGACTAAAATAAAAAATAATCAGGTATGTTATGAAAAACTAGAGAAACATACCTGATTACCCTTTTATTGTCTATGTCCCTTCTCTCCCGTACCTTCGAAGTGTCCTGGTATCTTAAAAAAAAACAGCAACAGAGATCTTTTCTCCATTGCTTCCTGTATACAGCACCCATCACACAGCACTGATGTACTGCATAAGAGTGGGAATGAAAGTCCCATGCACATGTGCAGTACATCAAAAAAAGCAGCAGAATATCCTCAGAAAGTGGAAGAACACAATGGAGCCATCATACAATGACATTATTTAAGAAAAGGAAGTCATTTTTTTCTTAAACAATGTCAATGTATAATAGGAATAACTGATTGGTGTGGTATACTGAAGATTTACCCATGGTTGTCTTTGCTTAATCCCTTGGGCTTCAGCTTCATGATTACACCACACCAACCATGGGTAAATCTTCAATATACTACACCGATGTTGTCGGTTATTGGTATATTATAACAGTGACTATATGTAATTATCAGTTCCTAAAATGTAGGACATGAAATATACTAGATATGGGACATAAGTAAAAGCAGGTAGTACTTAGGAATGGGGAACAAGTAGGATCTGCCAGAGTCAACATCTGTTTTGTCTTACACATATCTACTTGGGGAAAGGGATCACATTTGATCCATAAAAGTGACTACAATTATCTCCTCACTAATCTTTGGTCCTGATACCATTATCTCCTCACTAATCTTTGGTCCTGATACCATTATATCCTCACTAATCTTTGGTCCTGATACCATTATCTCCTCACTAATCTTTGGTCCTGATACCATTATCTCCTCACTAATCTTTGGTCCTGATACCATTATCTCCTCACTAATCTTTGGTCCTGATACCATTATCTCCTCACTAATCTTTGGTCCTGATACCATTATCTCCTCACTAATCTTTGGTCCTGATACCATTATCTCCTCACTAATCTTTGGTCCTGATACCATTATCTCCTCACTAATCTTTGGTCCTGATACCATTATCTCCTCACTAATCTTTGGTCCTGATACCATTATCTCCTCACTAATCTTTGGTCCTGATACCATTATCTCCTCACTAATCTTTGGTCCTGATACCATTATCTCCTCACTAATCTTTGGTCCTGATACCATTATCTCCTCACTAATCTTTGGTCCTGATACCATTATCTCCTCACTAATCTTTGGTCCTGATACCATTATCTCCTCTCTAATCTTTGGTCCTGATACCATTATCTCCTCACTAATCTTTGGTCCTGATACCATTATCTCCTCACTAATCTTTGGTCCTGATACCATTATCTCCTCACTAATCTTTGGTCCTGATACCATTATCTCCTCACTAATCTTTGGTCCTGATACCATTATCCCCTCACTAATCTTTGGTCCTGATACCATTATCTCCTCACTAATCTTTGGTCCTGATACCATTATCTCCTCACTAATCTTTGGTCCTGATACCATTATCTCCTCACTAATCTTTGGTCCTGATACCATTATCTCCTCACTAATCTTTGGTCCTGATACCATTATCTCCTCACTAATCTTTGGTCCTGATACCATTATCTCCTCACTAATCTTTGGTCCTGATACCATTATCTCCTCACTAATCTTTGGTCCTGATACCATTATCTCCTCACTAATCTTTGGTCCTGATACCATTATCTCCTCACTAATCTTTGGTCCTGATACCATTCTCTAATCATTATTATCTGTAGTATAAACCTGGCAAAAATATATATTCATTATTTACCTTATATTGCTATTTCCTATGTTGTGGCTACCTACTACCAGTTTACATATGTATCTATGAGTAAGAAGAACATACATACATGCATACATACATCTACTATGGTGGGTGCATAGCAGTAGGACTGCAATGTAGAATTTCTCTTCCTCTTATTAAAGACCATTTCCTTATTCCATCTGCAGTTAAAGGAATACTGCATATCAAATACAAGTTCCTAAGATACACAGTTTGTCTGTCTCATTTCTTTATGGACAAGACAATGCTTCCATCTTTGGGTCTTATGAAAGTGTACTTCAAGAAGGGATGACATCTCATGTGACTGCATTCCTTACTCTATTTTTTCTTTAAGATGTTACAAGGTTTGTTTGTACTGCTCTTCTGCTCTTCATACCTAGAACATCTTTGAATGTCGCTATTATACAGTACAGTCCTTGAATCTCTGTTCTAAGACACCTAGAACCTTTCAGATATGATCATCTTCATCCATGAAACCATTCTGCCAACGGTATATTGGCTATGAAGGAGTCTTTTACTATTTTTACAGTGTAACCTGAAAAGCAAGATGCAACATTTAAGGCACAGTTGAACTGGTAGCATGTCCAAAGAGAAGATGACAGTTCTGCCCTTTGTTAAGCTGTTTCAGGAGACTGCTGCTCAGCACTGACAGGAATAGTTTCATTTGGGATTACCTGAACCCCATATGCTTATACTTTTCAACAGTTATGAGTGTTTTTCTTCAGGGGAAATTCTCATGTAACCTCTGAGTGATGTTGCACATTGCAGTGACTGCTAACATGCAGAACTGGGATATTTGTTAAGTTTTACACATATTGCAATGACAAATGTAGGACTCTCTGTGAGGAGGCAGTCATGTTTGCATCTTTTGTAATGTCACTGATACAGAAAATAAAAATAAGATGATTGCACCAGTTCTTGGAAATGTCCCTGGCTTCAGAATCCCATATTTATTTCTTTTTATTATTAGTGTTCATTCAGATCTCTACTGTTGCCAGATGGTAATGCAGCAAATGTATTTTGTGATCAGAATCACAGGATGCCAGCTGTGATTTAAAACAATGACTTGGTGCCTGTGGGGTTGACAGGGTTAAATGCTTTTAGTAAATCAGCATATCCTCATTTAGACTACCTGACAAGGTCTCATATAATTTTTGTAAGCTTGATAGAAATGGCTTATCCTAGGTAAAGCATGGGTGATCCGTGCCTGTCAGATGAAATGAAATTACATGGATTATAATATATAGTCTCTAAATAGGGCCTTTTGTGTTTTATTTACCACTGATGGCAGCTTATTGGGATCTCTAGCATGTTAAGTGTACTTTTTTTAATAAAGATATAGGATGCATGTACAAATGTTGGACACATGATCACTAGTACTAGAGTATCTGAACAGTCTGCAGAGAGATGTAGTATATCGTGGTATAATACTACTGCTAGGGAAATTCCCTGTTCCTTCAAGTATCTTAACTTTAAAGTTGGTTGTACTAGTAAAGTACTGTGGGGCAAAGCCACTCTGTGAAAGTGGGATAGGAAATTTTTTAGCACAGATTTCTGCTGTTTAGTGATATGCAGAACTGAAAAATGTGGTCTTTATTCTGATGACATGAAACAGTTTAAAGCTGAACCACATGTAGTTTTACACGATGCCTTACAGTATAATACAAGTGCAGCTGTGTCAGCTTACAGATTACATGATGAGTGCCTTCTGAGTCATTTTTTTCATCAAAGTAATTCCTTTCAGGTTTCAGGGCTTCTTTCCATTTTTTTCCCTTTCAGTATGCTTTCCTAATAAATCAGTAAACAACTATATATATATATATATATATATATATATATATATATATGTGTGTGTGTGTGTGTGTGTGTGTGTGTGTGTGTGTGTGTGTGTGTGTGTGTCTGTGTTCATTTTGATAACCAGGTAAATGTACTAGAGAAAATTGTTTCATGGATAACCAGAGTGCACTGACTGGTTAAATTACTGGTACAGAGTCATACTGTAGAAAAATCAAGACTGAGAGCATCAAATCTAAGGTTACTGAAGGTCATTTGCAGCTTATTACCTTTAATCCAATCTGCTAAGCTAACAGTACGATTATACCAAAAATGATGACGTGTAAGTACCTTTGCTGATTGTATAGTTTGTTATGATATATTTTTCTTTAAACCTGAAAAAGTATGAATAAGTTCAAATAAATCATCTCATATTTCTTGTTACTCTTTGTATTACATGACATGTTAAGATATGCTGATCTCTAGAATGTGACTGTAGTGAATTTTCATTAAGTAACTTTTTGTACCACAGTAACTGCTTATGGGTTTTATATATATATATATATGCTGTTGCCTCACAGCAAGAGGTTCTCCAGTTCGATCCTTGGCTAAGGTACCTTCTGTGCAGTGTCTGCATGTCCTCCCTGTGGTCATGTTGGTTTCCTCCAGGTGCTTCAGTTTCCTCCCACATCCCAAAGACATACTGTAGTTGGATTGGACACTCTAAAGTGGCCCTAAGCATGAGTGTGTGTATGTGTGTTCCTTCTCTGGAAGGTTGGGTGCCAGGCTGGCAACTCAACACTGTAAAAAACTCCACTGACAATCATGAGCAGACAGGTGATCCACTGTGGCAACCCGTAACTGGGGAAAGCCGAAAGAAGAAGAAGATGTAGATACATATATATATATATATATATATATATATATATATACATATAAATTTTTTTATGGAAGGCTGGCTAAGGTAATTAGCATATATTAATGTAATTGAAAACTTATTTGCAGAGTCCATATAGAACTTTTTAAAATTTTACAGTATAGCCTTCTGTGGTTTATTATCAAACACGTTAATGTGCTGTCTGTTTTAATGTATATATGAAACCTACTTGTAAACTGGCTGGATAGCAGGTTATAAGCTGAATTACAACAGTCTGTATATTGTATCCCAGCTTATCCTAAGGACTGATAAAATCTCAGAGAAGATAGTCTATACATTTTACCTGGTGCAAGTGCCACTCGGTTCTCTGAAATTTGTTGGCATTGACATCAATCCCCTTTTCCTATTTTGTACATGGATTCAAAGTGTCACATTACTGAGTAACCATCAGTTACAGCCAATGTCCACACCTTTGTTTGGCTAGTCATATCCCAGGTATTACTATGTTCAAGTTCCTTCATGTCTAGGTTTTCCTAAACTGTGAAGAAGGAAATTTCTGTGTAATCCAGGAAAGAGTGCATATCATATTATGGAATTACTCGTCAAAATGATTGTTAATATGTGTTATTATTCCTTTCTTTGTTTCTTTCTCTCTTTCTCACAGTGATGATTATAAATTATGACTCTCCACATGTTATTCTATGAAGGGGACCTAATAAACTTCTTGAGTTTAAGGAATACCTTTGTTTTTGAGATGCTTATTACAGTTGTTCTGTAATACTAGAAAAAATTGCAAGAAGACAGACCACAAACTGTAGAAAAACACAAACGTTGAAGTGCCAAACAATCCACAAGAGCCAACAAACCTGAACGCACTTTTATTTTAAGTAAAAAACAGCGTTTTCGCTACCAATACAAAGTAGCTTCCTCAGAGGCAAGAAAACACAGTAAAAAGGCGCCAAACATTTAAATAACAAATGCACCTTCAATCAATTAAAGTGAGGTGGGGTATCTGTGCGAACACAACCAACCCATTTTTTTTAAATCATATACACTTAAAATAAACCAAAAACTATAAAATACTACTATACATGATGATAAAAAACATGATAAACAATCCATTATAGATTGTAAATTCAAATGCTGTAATATAAGTTGTTCTGTAATGGTTAGAAATATCACAAACTTCATTCTTTTCCAGCTGTGTATCCCTATATTTTCTGTCACAGTTTCTACTTTTACTTTGTGTGCTACTTCTGCAGAAAAACATTTCAACACTGTGAAATTACTGTCCTTGTCATGACATCTTAAAGTAGGACAACTAGCTGAAGTCTGCAGTTTATCATAGAAAACCAGAATTCTAGTTCAGCTAAAAAAGCCCTGAAAGAAGTATCGGGTTTAAAGTAATCAGCTTAATTAGAGAACCACCATCATGCAGAATGGCTGCAGCCTTTTCAGTGGTAATATATGTTTGCTGGTTGGATAACGAGGCTATCATAGCAACAGAAAATAATCGGCTACCAGATTTCTAGCACTTAGCAGTACAGAAAAAAACATTAGACGCATACGTTATGAAAGCAATAAAAAGATATTAAAAGCGGACCAGCAAAAGCATTCCCTTGCTTGCACCATTGCAGGTGATGTCCCAAAAGCTTAAACTTTGTCCAGTGAAAATTATCATAAAGAAGATATATATCAGGCACAGAATGGTGCTGTACTGACACTGGGCATAAAATATCAAGCTTCTAGGAGTATTTGACATGTTGCAGAAAACAATTTTGTTTTCTTAAGCTCTTATGCTCATCACTTTTATTTAGAGCATCGATGGTTGAATTTGGAAGATTATCAAACATTAGCTCATAGTTTTAAAAAAATATCTTATGTGCTTATCTTAACAGAAAACTTTTTTCATTTTCCCTTTTAAATTTTCCTGGTAGATGGTTTTTGGTAAGCATATACTCAATGGATTTGTACTGTGAGCATTAAATGTTCATTAACTAGATCTTTCAGGCACACAGACTCATAGGCATTTAAAGACTTCTCATATGCAGATAGGAGAACAAGGTGATACTTCTCTATCTAAAAATACAGAAGGCCAGTGAAGATAACTTTAAGATGCTCGGTGTGCTACATTTGAAAGTTATCTTAATACCCATAGCTGGAAAGTTATTTCTGAACCTTACAAACAATGATGAGCGCTGCTGTAACTTAGTATGTGGCTGTTATTAAATGGTCATGTTGACGTGTCTTTATGAGTAGGAAGCTGTACTGTGCAAATACCAAGGATGATTCCATGACAAACTTTATTTCCTTCCCCATTCTTTTTCTCATTGTTACTGACCATTCATTTCCCTTTACCCTGATTCCTGGGAAGGTTCATCATTCACACACCCATTCGTTTTTTTTTTTCTTTTTACTCCCCTATCCCTGTTACTTCCATAGCAACTCAGTGTGCATTCCACTGAAACATGGATGACAATGAAAGGTGCCTTTTAAAATAAACATACTTGTACACACATCATCTACTACAGTGCAAGCCATTGCTTTATGGTTCTTATGTGAGACTGATGCAGTACCTACTTGTGTTACAGTTATAATAGCTCACAGACCACTTCCAAGGTAAGTGCAGACTATTATTGGTATTTTGCTGTGTGGCTTTTCCTAGTATGTCTGGAAAATGTTATTGCTTAAAATGTAAGCAAGCTTAACTTACATATTTTTTTCACTGCCTTCAACAGGTGTTACCAGTGTTGTGAGTCAAACAACCTTCCTCCCTCTCCTTCCAATGGGTGATCCAACACCAGTCACCCAATACTGCTCTCTCTGGCTTCCTTGTCCACTGCTCAGGTCATTAATTGATCCCAGACCATCTGGTCTGCAGTTAGGGCTACAAGCATTGGTACATGAAGCCAGCTAAATTGGGCCACTGTTTTTTTTTATTTTAGCACTGTGTATGTGCAGAACAAAAAGAAACAAACAAGAATAATGATATCTCAGTTATTGTTTGAATAAAGTGGGACTATATCAATGTTATTTCAATGATGCACTGTGGTTCTACAGACATTTGCTGACCAGGTTTAGGTTCCATTTCCCTAAATTGTAACCTGCAAAATTGTCCTAATGTGATAAAAGATGTCACACGCCAACATACTGATAAGCTTTTACAGCTAACTGGTAAGTGGGTGATGGAATATTCAAGATGTGCATTGTTTTGCACTGATTCTGCAGAGGAGGACATACTTACAGTTACTTTAGTCATACTAAATCAGAATACCAGTGTAAGAATGCCTGCACTTATGTGTTATGCACAATAAAATTAATAGGTAGGAAATTAAGTTTTAACTTCTTTCTTCATCAAGAAGATTGATGGAAACCTATAAATATTCTCGGCATGTTTACATCACAAGTGAGCTGTGATCTTGAAGCTCATTCTTCAAAATATATCTCAGCTTGCAGTGAACTGCACACTGGTACTTGGGTGCAGCCCTAAAAACTCATTCTTATATTCAGACCTGGAAGTTGGTTTTATAAGACATAGCACTATAAATTAATAATGCCTGTGCGGCAGCATAAATATAAAGACTGACATCACATTGTATTCACAGCTGAGTTTGGAATGGCTTCTGGAAGTGACTATGAGGCCCTGACTTCTGGTCGAATGGTAACTAAAACAAACATTACTTTACTGTTGATATAGGTCATGCTATTTAAAGTGCGTCACAAGCTGCATGGCTCTTGTTTTTATTTTCCCTGACTCAGCTACTGTAGCAGTGCCAGCCACATAGGTATGTATGCTGTCTGGACTCAGTGGGGCCAAGTGACTAACCATCTGCTGATTGCTGTGGCATTCTTTTCAGATAGCTTTCTAACAGAACAAGCAGAACTGCTCCGACTGCTTTGGTGAGAAGCACCAGGCTGCCTTTAGACAAAGACATAAAGGATATATTTGTTTTCTAACTCCTGTATCATATTTAAGGGAAAGTTCTCAACAGCTGTTAGATATGGCACTGTAAAACACATAAAATAATAGTGGCAACAAACATTTGTTAATACTATATACAATATAATTACTTTATATCTGAATGCAGGAATGTGGTGTAGATAATTGGTTCAACCAACAACTGAACAAAAGTAAACCAAAAGCAGCTTGATGTGCTGGGAAAGCGCTTACCATTAAACAGAATTCTTTTTTATTTGCTGCCTGCAGTGGTTTGGTTCATCCTATTTTATTTTTGGTTTACTTTATATCTGAGCTGGGTTTATTTCCATTATACAGTAGTTAGCTAAATTAAAATGCAGTGCATTATTTTCTGAGAATGAAAGGAAGATTACTTCCTTTTTAGTATGTTTATAACAAAGCAAGGAAGGAGAGAATAATCATGGATGAGAGGGGTGGTGGTTACAAATGACATTAAGACCATCCAATAGACATTTTTTAAGAAGAGAATTATATTATTGTTATTCTCAAACCTCAAGGCTGAAAGCATTGAAGTATGTGATATCTGAAGGCCCCAATGTTGTCATGCATTTAGCATCAAAATACAGAGGCCATAATATATGATCCGAGTCTCCTAGAACACAAAAATCACAGTCCATGATGTGCAGGAAAACATACCAGTAGATGAATAAGACCTATGTTACCAAGGACCACACTAAGTAGTGAAAGTTCAGTGCAAGCTGCTTTCCCACTGCTAGCACCTGAACCTTTTCCATCCTGAGTTTATGTCATATTTATCTTCTCCAAATCTTACTCACATTTCAACATTAATGTATGCAGTATGTTCAGTCATATTTACTTCTCCCTCAAAAAAGAAACACACGACCTTAGGATCATGAAATGTTACCCTGCTAGTTAGTATGTCTGTATTACCCCTCCATCTCAGATCTAGCGCTATTCTTCCTGTTGAGCTGTTTACAGCTACTCATTTAACATCGCAGTTCTTAGTCCATATTCTCAACCTACATCAAAGAAAAAAATGTGTCTCCTTGTTTTTAAATTGTCAACATGAAAAAAATCTGAATCTTTTGTTTTCCTGGCAACCACAAATTCCCATCGAGGGATCTATCATCCACTCTGTGACCACGAGCACCTCATTCTTCTTTAGAATGTATTCATCTAGGGCTGGACTTTCTGTAATAACAGCCACTTGCTTTCTATACTCACAGTAGGTGAGAGTGTGTGTGCAGGTGAGTGGTATGAATGAACCACCATGGCAGGGCTAGCCACCCGTTAGTGTAAAGCCTGGCTCAAGATGATTGACATTCCGACCCCATGTGCAAAAATGGGAAAAAGGGGTTGAGGATGGATGGATGGAGTTGTGACCCAGGAAAAAGCAAGTCTTTCGAAAATGTTTTTGTCACATTCCATATACAAACATCAATGCTAATATTATCAGGAATGCACCACACAGATCAAAGAAGGGAATATTTTCAAGGCGTCTATTATTAAGATCGTGTATGCAAAATTGTGAAAAATCAAAAGCTTGGTAACACGTTAGCAAACCTCAAATAACATTTATTCTAATTACAGATCTCAAAACAATTTTTCAGCACCTCCACACCTTTTGAACTTAAATATACAAATTCCATGGTCGAGCAACAGTAGGGAAAGAAGAAGCTCCCCCAAAACAGCAAAAAACAGGTCTCAAGCAAAGCAATTTTTGTACTTTCACAACTGAGAAATTGAAATTCATTCCCCCGGATTTACGAAGCCCTTTATAGCGTGTAGGATTAGTTTTAAGAGCTATTTTTGGCAATATGGCCGACGTGCAATCCAGAAACGAGCTCCCGGGACGTACATGTGAGCTGTTGGGCTAATCCTGCATGGACTGTGCTCCTGTATGTGAATTACCCTCATTTGCAGGTAAAAACCATGCAAATGAGGGTAATATGTGATCCAGGAAGCTGGCAGCTGTCCGTGCAGGACAAGTCAGTGTGCAGAAATGTACTCGGTTAGTAACCGAGTACAGTTCTACAATCTACAAAACGCATGCCAATGTCCAAGTAGAAGGCCATTGGCATTGCAAACTGTAAAAAAAAAAAAATTAAACAACTTTCAATTTTCCTTTCACCAAGCTCACCTGGTTAAGCATAGGGCAGCAACACGGATACCGGATCGGGGGAAAATAATAAAATAAACCTAAAATAAGCATTCTAACTAAAAACAGTATTCAGCCATGCAAGTCAGTGACAGGCATAAGACAACCTGGCCAGTGAGTAATGGTTGCTAAGGGGGGAGGCCCAGTGTGGGACATGTAACTATGCATTAGCAGACAATCCTATGCAAGTGAGGGGAAAGATACTGAATCCCAGATTTCCCCAGGGTGTGAGGCAGGTCCCAAGACTGTAAGAGTAAAAATAGCTGGGTGCAAGACTAGGAGATAGGTGACATCATGGGCGGGTGTGTCAGGCATACTGTAAGTGGATTGGAGCCCTGTGGTTTGAGACTGCTCCTAGCTTAGCACAGCTAAGCTGGAGGTGTGTCCAAACTGCCTAGCACTCCTTACAAAGTGCAAGCGGGTGTTCGTGCTGCACACCAGGTTTCACAGGAAGAAATACAAAGTTAAACCAGGAAATAGCAGCTCTGTGGGGTTAGAAGGGTGGCCTAATGGCTAAGGTGTTTGGCTTACAAACACAAGGTACAGGGTATGAATCTCACAGGGGATAATTGGCTAGGCTTAAAATGGCTTGCAAGGGCAGTTAGCCTAGTACCAATCTATGAATCTATGAATATGAGCACTCTGCGTGTGTGACGTGCACATAGGCTTAAACAGGGAGGCAATAGGAAGGGAAAACTGCAGTAGGAAGGTAATCAAGGAGAACTAGCTGAGCTGCCAGGTGATATGTATCAGAATCAGCTAATTACACAGGCAGCAGACCAGCCCAGCCCAGAACACCACTATAAACACCTACCCCCCTGGTTTTTCCACAATCTACGCCACCGGTGTATACAAGTGGGGAAATTTTAATAACAAACCAACAAAATGAGAAGAACTGCATCAGGCAACAAAGAACAACATGTGTAAAAGGCTGAGGGTGGTGAAGATGTCAATGCTGCTGAACAACCCACAGTGAGGAGACAGAGAAGAGAGTACAGACCCAAGGTAACCCACCAGGGGCTACATGAGCTGGAGATAGTGGAGCACTATAGGGTGGACAGAGGCTTCCTACAGCAAATCGTTGAGCTGTGCAGGCCACATCTGACACACCACACTGGCCGAGGGGAACCCATCCCAGTGGATACCAAATTATGTGTAGGACTAGGTATACTAGCCACAGGTACCTCCCAAACCACAACTGGGGATAACATGAGCATCTCACAGGCATCAGCATCCAGAGTATTCCACCAGTTCCTGGATGCCATGTCAGCACATGCCAGTGAGCACGTATCCACACACGTTAGGTGTTGACCCGTAATATGCATCTCTTCCACCAAATAGCTATACCCTGGCGTAGTGGGTGCTATAGACTGTACGCACATATGCATCAAAGCACCACCCGGTGAGCAGGGTAGGGCCTACATCAACTGCAGGGACATCCCCTCTATCAACTGCCTGGTCGTATGTGATGCGCAGGGCATTATACTGAATGTGTGTGCTGGCTGCCCTGGAAGCTATGACGATTCACACATATGGCAACTGATGCAGCTGTACCACAGGTTTGCCAGTGTGGACATCCCCTACAGTCACCTGGTGGTGGATGCTGGGTACCCAGTGGAGCCATGGCTGATGACACCCCTCAGAAACGCACACACACCTGAACAACAATGCCATAATGAGGCAGACGCACAGGCCAGACATATAACAGAGCATGTGTTTGGGATGCTGAGGTCATGGTTCCAGTGTCTGGACACATCCGGTGGAGCCCTTCAGTATTCACCAGCTACATGTACCCAAATTGTTATGGTATGTGCTATGCTACACAATATGATCCAGTGGAAACAGCTGCAGGAGGAACAGCATGGGGCAGGGCCACACAGCCCCCCACCAATGACAAGGCCTGTACAGGCACAGAGTGACTTGAAGGAGGAACAACCTGACCTGCTCCAGTAGGCAGAAGGGGGCATGCCCAGTATGCCCTGACCTTGGCAAAGAGGCAACATATAGCATATGCACTGACACAGTAGGGGCCCAGGGAATGACACCTCTCTCTGAATCGCAGACAGTAAAAGGGATGTCAAACATGACACCATCTATGCCCAACCAAGTATAGGGAGTGTACTATGTGCATCTGACATAGGCAGCCCTCCAGCACCAAACTCAAGTCTGGCACACCCTCAAGGTAAGTCAATCAACCTACCAATTGTCAAATGGAGTAGAATGTGGTTGTACCTGCAGCCATGGTATGGATGTGAACATGTAAGGGAATTGGGTGGCCGGATGTCAAGGCAGCAGACAGTAGACACCCATAGTGGCATCATGAGATCTGTAACACATACTGGAGTCATCATAATAGCCAGTACTGCACAGGGTGACAAAACCCACTGCATGAAATGGCCTGAGCGATATGGGTGTCCATAAGAGCCACACATGCCAGTCAGGAAGGATCACATATCCAACAACAGTCTCAGCCAGCAGGACAGGTGAAGACTAACACAAAGAAATGCTGTACTGTGACCTCTGCATTTGCCCTATGGGTAACCCCTCCCCCAGGCCTACACAGACAGACCGTAGCAGGCCAGGCAGTCTGATGTAAGTTGTGAAGGCTAGGAAGTCAGAAACTAATATGTAGGTAAACAAAGCTAGGATCTGTAGTACACTGGTAAGCCTCTAGACAGCAGGATAGGTAAGACTACAGACTGAAATGGAGTACCTGACATACCAGTACAGTCTTAGCAAATGCGTACAAGTGTCAGGTGTGCCCCCCATCCAACGTACACTTAAAGTAACAGTCAGGTGTGCCCCCCAACTCCTGTGTAGAACAGTAGAAACAGTCAGGTGTCCCCCCTGCTAAGCAGAAATGTAGCAACAGTCAATGGCAAATGACCGATGGATACCCATGCAGACACAGCATGCTACCTGTTGGTATACAACACAAAGGTCAGCACCACAGTGCAAACTACCTGGACGTGATCCACACATGCAACACAGATGGCCATACTGGGCATGCTCACACACTTAGAAAAATGAAGGCAATGTCAGTCAACAACATACTGAGAGGTCATACTGGGCATGCTCAAACACTTAAACTCATGAAGGCCATGTCTGCAAACACCAGTGGACCAGACATATCTGGATGTGGCAGTTCTCAGTGCGGACACATGTCAGTATGCATCACTTCTGCCTTGCACACACAGTGGATAGGAATGCAGACAAATATGTAAGGACAACACACTATAATAAGCCACAGGTACACGGACATAGATGTGTGGAAGAGGGTGATCGTGACAAGGAGCCATGTGGGCCTGTCCCAACCAGCACACAGCAAAAGGGCCCCAACCCATGTTGTGCGGATGTAACCCACTGCGGATACTAGCCAGCAGTACCTGTCAGCATGACAGACTATGTGGTGCATGTGCCAGCTGTGCAACAAGACTGTACAAGGAAGTAGCCATCTAGTAGCTGTAGACACGTACCTGTGACATATGACCCAGTGTGTGCCCGCATGTGGTATGTCAACCCCTACATGAATGGGGTATGGCCCATGCATACACTGCAGTAGTATGACAAGTCTGCTGAGGTCATCCAATGTGAATTACACCTTTGGGAGAGCTATAGCTCAGTAATATGCATGGCGCGTCCCATAACTACATACTGCTGTAGTGACAGAGTAGTTAGGTACTAGTACTAGTACTAACCCCAGACCTGTCAATAGTGTGAGTGTGTGTTTGTATGTGTGCCTATCTGTCTCTGAATGTGTAGAGGGAAATGCTTGTTAGGCTACTCATACTCCGTACAATACATATATTCAACTTTGGCAAGGCTGCTGATGTCACTCACCTAGAAGTATACCTCTGGGAAAGTGATAGCCCAGTAATTGCCATAGCATGTTCTGTAACTGTGTACTGCTGTAGTGTGATAAACTAATTAGGGATATGTTCGGAACCCCAGACCTGGCAAGTGTGTGTGTGTGTGTGTGTGTGTGTGTGTGTGTGTGTGTGTGTGTGTGACTGAGTAGAGAGCAATGCTTTTTAGGCTACTCACACTCCGTACAATACAAGTACTCTACTTTGGCAAGGCTGCTGATGTCACTCACCTAGTTATACACCTCTGGGAAAATGATTGCACAGTAATCACCGTAGCATGTTCTGTAACTGTGCACTGCTGTAGTGTGATATACTAGTTAGGTAGATGTTCGAACCCCAGACCTGGCAAGTGTGCGTGTGTGTGTGTGTGTGTGTGTGTGTGTGTGTGTGTGTGTGTGTGTTTGCCTGACTGAGTCGAGAGCAATCCTTTTTAGGCTTCTCACAATACAAATACCCTACTTTGGCAAGGCTGCTGATGTCACTCACCTAGTAATACACCTCTGGGAAAGTGATAGCCCAGTAATCAACATAGCATGTTCTGTAACTGTGTACTGTTGTAGTGTGATATACTAGTTAGATAGGTTTTCAAACCCCAGACCTGGCAACTGTGTGTGTGTGTGAGTGTGTGTGTGTGTGTGTGTGTGTGTGTGTGTGTGTGTGTGTGTGTGTGTGTGTGTGTGTCTGACTGAGTAGAGAACAATGCTTTTTAGGCACTCACACTCCATACAATACAAATACTCAACTTTGACAATTCTGCTGATGTCACTCACCTAGTAATACACCTCTGGGAAAGTGATAGCCCAGTAATCACCGTAGTGTGTCCTGTAACTGCTTACTGCTGTAGTGTGATTTAGAATGGTGGTAGTGTTCCATCTCCATCCATGCCACTTCTGGATGTTTTGTGTGTGTTTCAGTGTCTGTGAATGGAGCAATGCATTACAGACTACTCACTTGCAGTGCATTACAAATGCCCTACTTTGGTAGTCCTGCTGGTGTCATTAATTGTGAAATACAACTTTGGGGAAGATACACTTCAGTAATATCAGTGGCTCGTACTATAACTGGGTAGTGCTATAGTGTAGTTAGGTAGGGGTTCTACTCCCAGACATGACAGGTGCGTGTGTGGTTGTAACTTGTATCTTGTGCAGAGGTGGTTGTGAGTGTGGGCAATGTGGAGGGGTTTTGCTAATTTCATTTATGGTGGCCCTACTATATTACAATGTCAGCCATACAGGGTAACAGATATAAATAGCTGAGAGGCTGGGATGCAAAGTCATACCCATACATTTGACATCAATGCCAGCCAATCACAGCAACCCCACTGTGCCTTCACATGTGACTCACAATGGACATACTATGCCTGACAACATGCCTGTATGGACAGATGACACTGACATCAGGAAATGTTGTTAGCATGCTATCAATGTAGATGCAGGGTAAATCTGGTGACTAGTACCAGTCCCTGCCACAGGTGGGCAAGACTGGCACATCTGATGATAAGCTGTGTTCAGAGCATGGGCCAGGCACCCCAGGTACAGTTCCACATTTCACTGTACATGCATGTGGGAGGTGTGCACATCCTAGACACCATCCATGTCATGGACTAGGGAACACATACATGGCAAGTGATGCACAGCATTGGCCACACACAATAGTCACACAGGTGACTGGATGACGGATGCAATACCCACCTGTGTGGGCAAATGCAGAAGCTACAGGCCTGTGTCACAATGCAGACCATTGTCATATGGCCTGATGCCAATGTATACCCATTGCCTACCCTTGTATAGCCTGCCTGCACTGTTGGCCACCACACACCCATGCAGACATTCACCCATGCATGTCTGAACTGGCACCCTGTGTGTTCATGTGTGTGTTGTATGATGCGTATGTCCACATCCACGTGCACTACTCCCCCCAGGGCACAGTGAAGCATGCCACGTGATGTCTGACACCCCCTCATACTCACTGCCCATACGACCTCTGTATGACCCATGTGGGGCATGTGTTCCCTGCACATTGATGTGTTGTGGCAATCCCACTAGTGATGAGTTGCACTCCTAGCTGTGCCAAGTGTGTTAATGTGTGTGCGTCCCTGTGTGAGTTTGCCTGTGCTGATTCTGGCACCTGTTCATGCAGACAAGCACATGTACGTCACCTACTGTATATCTACCATAACCCTGTTGCAGATGTCATTCACCATCACATATATGTTCTGAATGCTTCCCCACTAGATCACCCATGTGGTGCATCCAATAACAGCATCGAACTGTGATAGCACTACATAGCTGTCTGGGGTTCGATACCCTGTGCTGGTAGTTGTGTGACACAAACATGCGTCAGTTTTACCCTTCCCTGACATGTATTCACCTCTGTCTGCCTCCCCCACTCCCTCTCTGGCAAATGTGGAAGCAGCAGCATGTGTATTTTAAGTGATGCTCATGATCAGCTGATGGCCTCTGCATGAATTGCAGCCCTTCCCTGGCCGATTGCATGTGGAACATGTGTGGTAACATTCCCATAGCCAATTGCATGGAAACGCACTTCAATGCCTGGGAATATCCTGGTGCTGTTGGCCCTTGTCTGTCACTGTGAGCAGGAGCTAGAACTGTCGTTTGGTAAACAGCATTTCAGATGGGTTGGGGATTTACCTCTAACAACATACACTGTGGAAAGAGGGCAACAAACAGGAGGGGGATGTGCCTGATGTGACTACAGACTGTAAGTGCTGCTATACTGCATATGGAGTAATTTTGGATTAACAGTGTTTGTCTGGATATGCCTGTCGTACATGTCACAATACCTGCCATGTCAGTTCCATGTATATCAGGAATCCCCATCTGCAGGGTCATCTGCAGACAGGACAGTGTTGTGCCTTTGGTTTCATGTGTTAGCCACGATGCATCTATCTGTGGAATGCCAAAGGTAGTGTGAGGATTGCAGTCTGTTGATGGTGAAGGCCGTGACAGTTACTGACTGCATATCCCTCATTGGACATATGTTGCAACAAACCCCGTTACAATGGTAGATTAATAAAGGTATCACAGCAACATGTCTATACTGGCCCTGTGTATGTGCTGTCAGCCACACCTCTGTCAGCCTTTGTACATATGTCATGCATGAAGTGGTACACATGTGCTGTACACCATAAATAGTGTCATCATATGTGATAACAAGCCAGTGATATATCAGAGTGCTACACATGTCATGTACAGTAGGGGTTACATTTAATGCCGTAACCTGGACATTCTGTGGATGTTTGTACAGTACTGATGTTTGTGTAGTGATGGTGAATGTTAGCAGTGTGTGTATTGTTAATATGTACTATGGCCTGTGTACAGACTGTGGTAGATGTCATTGTTCTAGCAGCTTCCCTTCTATCTGATGTTACATGCTGCCCCACTGTATAGTACCATCTTACCTTACATGTTTGTAGGGCCATACACACACATGTCCCATACCACACACAGTCATCAGACCAGACTATGTAGCAGCCCAGTATATGTAGGGTCATTCTGTGAGTGGCACATATTAGGATGGTGTAGGACAGATAGTCCATATACTGTACTATTATGCTAGTGTACCAAATGTGGCTGTGTTCACATTGGTTGTGGTTATGTACTGTCACACAGGTGTATCCTACCCTGTGCTGTGACATGGCTGTCAAGCCTGCTATATATGCAGATACTGTACCAACATAACCTTAGGATGTCTGTCAGTAGCCAATGGCACACATTTTATTAGCAGATTTCACCTTCCACACACACACACCATGTTTGTAACAACAATCCCAATGACAGTAGCAAATGTCTATTAATATACCAGCTATTGGTCATATGGTGGGACTATATGGACATGTACTTATCCAGATAGCCATAGATATATCTGAGTACACATGTGTAGTACTTCGAATTACCACTGTCATGGCAACCACCCACCATGAATTCCTACATCATGTGGGCGTATTGCCTATACATTCCCTGTGTGATAGACATCATTCCTGTGTATGGGCATCAATGTTACAGACAGCAGGTAGTAATACCTCTTACAGGAGAACCTGCACACTCAAGGCAGCCGCATATATGTAGGAGGATCAGGACATACAGACAGACTGTGAGTAGAGTGGTGTAATGCTTTGCATAGTACTGGTGTTACAGGGTGTGTGTACATACTAGTTTACCTTGGACTGCAGTCTGTCTGCATAGCTCACTACTGTGGGCCTATCCTGTAGCTGGACAGAGGTATGCCTATCATGTGTTGTCTATCCACCACACAGGTCCTGTGTCGGATATTACACTGGTAGTGTGTGTGTTGCATGCTAGTAGTACATGGCGATATCCATTTGTGCCCCTGATGTCTTATTCCTGCATAAAGTTATGTTGCAACACATCCTGTAACACCAGCATGTTCCAGGGTGCGTAACATCAATATTTCGAGTATGGCCCTGTGTTCCTGCCTTTGTCTTCCACACATATGGCAGGATTTGTCCTGCTGCAATACGGTTAGGGGTTGTTAGGTAATGGCCTATCATTAATTACTGCTAGCATTCCTACTATCATCGCAGTCATAACATGGACTCCCACAACATTTGTTGGTCAGGGTCCATACATGTGACAGGTACATTGACATTACCACAAGTAATGAATGTCCCCTAGGGCTATACTACAGGGTGTAATTGGAGGCTGCTGAACTACATCTGATATTGTTGATTGTTACGTATCGTGCAGGCAAATACTTTTTCTACTGTTGTACGAATTGAAGGGCCTTGCCTGGACACCATAGTATGTTATATATCCACACTGTCTGCATCTACTGTTTTGTGTGGGCCTTGCATCCATCACTGGTGACATACATCAACATCTATGTGTTGTCAGTAATGGCATGCATTATTGTATGGTACACAAATAAAGGTTGTCTGTGTATACATACCTGTGTGTCGTGTCGTGTCCTTTGAATTGTGAGTGGGTATATGTGCAATGTATGTATCCCCTTTGTGGGGCTGGTTGCCACACCACACATGTCACAGGTACCAGTTACAGGGCTTGTGGCTAGGGATATATATTGCACCCAGTATGTCCACACTACTTCTACATATGTATGGCTTCTAATACCCTTTGTCTGTGTATATGTGTAGGTACCCATATATCCCATATATCTTATATATATATATATATGTATATATATATATATATATATATATATATATATATATATATATATATATATATATATATATATATATATATATATATATATATATATATATACATACCGATTTATATATATACCTGCACATGATTGTCAATGTATGGATGTGTGTGCATATCTGTACCGTTGTAATGTGTACCCCTTCAACATAGTACATTCCCTGTGGTATAATGGCCTATCTGCATGATATGTTACAGATATTGCCCTGACATGTACAGGTGACTTGGATTACTGTTGGAGCATTGTAGCTGTGTTGTGGTATATATATATATATATATATATATATATATATATATATATATATATATATATATATCTGCACAAGTATATATGTGAAACCCCCATATATAGAGGGATAGAAATGGACACTGATATAGCTCTAGCTATGTATATGTATTCATATATATATGTGTGTATGTATAAAGATATATATATATATATATATATATATATATATATATATATATATATATATATATATATATATATATATATATATGGATATATATACACTGAACATATTAATCTATCTATATACGATTGCTGTTATATGGTTATTTGTGAGTCATTCATACACACACACATATATATATATATATATATATATATATATATATATATATATATATATATATACCTATAGCTGTCTATCTGTCTACATTTACAGATGTATATCTGTCCATATGTCCTTGCATGTTCAGCCTATATATGTGGCCTGTACCTCATTCTCTTGGCAATTGACATGGATGACCTTAGGACTGAGGTCAGTCATTCATGCCAACACGTATGTGTTTCAGACGTATCATCTCCTTCAATATATGTGTTCTACTGCATATAACTGTGTACCTTGCAACGTTTTCATTGTATTAAAGCAAGATATGACAGTATCCCTATATGTACCCACATTATGGCACACTATGTCTGAGATACATGCATTAAGAGGTTGTATGGTATTATTACTACATTTCCTGTGCGGTTGACTGATTGTGCTGGATGATATGTATGTGAAATGAGTGGTTATATACATCTGCCATGGTTTACTGGTAAATGGTGTATGATGTGAAGGGTCCTGGGTGTGGGCCTTGCAGAGGCTGTATATTTTGTTTCAGGGCAGAACACCGGCTGTCCGATACAGAGTGAGTTAGGGACATCTGAGCGGTTGTACGCGGGTGTGCGCAGGTTTGCGCAGAGCTAAGGAATGCTAACCCCTGGTTGCGTTTCCTTACACTCAGCTAGCATCTACTTAGCTCAATCTATGTAGGCAATGCTTACCCCCATGCAAATACACATAAACACACTTACACCTGCTTATCCATACGTACTACTGCTGTTATGCACTTACACATGCTTACTAGTGCCTTAGTCATTATAATAATTCACATGTACATTTCAGGCAGCACTCCTGTGTAAATATAAATTTAATTTAGTAGGTGATACAGCACAATTATGTTAACATATGGATTTCACATGGAAAATCTAGATCGAGGAGGTCATCGTGCCTCTTTACTCATCCCTCATCAGGCCCATAATTGAGTACAATGCCCCTTTTGGGATGTACCTTACCAGACACCTGCAGCAACTGGAAAGACCCCAAAAGTACCTCACCAAGAGGATCAAAGGGCTTAAACAGATGCCATATGCTGCCCGGTTAAAGAAACTCCAGCTCTACTCAGTGGCATACCGCCTGCTCAGAGGCGATCTGTGCCTGACGTATAAAGCCATGTCCAACCCGGAATTAATGGACATGCTGCACCTCAGAAAATCCAAATCCCATCGAGCTCGTTGAGAGACTTGAACCTCAGCACTGAAATAAATAGGACATGCTGGAGGGACAGATTCATAACCCAGAGGCTCCCTTCACTCTGGAGTAAAATCCTAGTCCAGGTTAGGCAGAGTCCTTCATTGACTCTCTTCAAGAGGAATCTTGATGAGTGGATGGGAGATCGTAGGTTTATCCTGGGTATCACTTCTGTGTCACTGTTAGACAGAGGCACAGTATACTAACCTCAAAAAAGGGCATATCAAAATTAATTTAAAATGGGTGGCGAAAGCCAAACACACTCTGGCTAGGCTTATAAATGCCCTAGGGCAGATAGCCTAGTATGAACCTATGAACCTATAAAATAGGATGTGCTGCAGTGGAACTCAACCTGGCAATGCGTGCACATTAGGCGAATGCTCTGGCCACTACACTATTGCTGTTCTGCTTCGTTTGCATTATGTCTACCATAATGACATACCCATGTTCCCTTCCCCCGGCCCCCGAGCTCCACATACACAGCATCCATCAATTCCCCAGTTCCTAGCCCTGCCATACCACACCTCCACACATTTCCCTCTCTGCACATCTTGGTACATCTCAGTATACTGTCCCCACCCAAGTGTCTGCAGGCTCTTCATCCGTTTACTTGATGTATGTATAAGCCTTCCCTTGATCCTCCTCCGATACTGCTGGTGACATCGATGTGACCCACAACTGTTGGTTCATCCCGCCAGAGATGGACCTGTTGTTGTGCCAAGAGTACACCTAGCTGGTCTACAGTGTTTCTCCCACTGGTAGCATCCTACCAGGGTATTGTGTCGCAGTGGTTTTCTCACAGACCTGACCAGCCTCATCTCCCGGTTCCACGGAACCAATGCCCCAGGTGTGACATACTGTGCATGAAGCATGCTCACGTCCCCCACGGTGTGCACCGTATATCATTATTCCCTTTGGTATTATGCAGGACTACTGTTCTCACAGTATGATTTGACAGGCACTGTTCTGTGCTACACATAGACTGCTCATAATACTATGGTTGAGCAATGGACACCTGTTCTGGTATTAATCTGCACACTTATATACATTTCCTATACTGTTGGATGACTGTGCTGGATGATGTGCTTGTGATCACAGCAGCTGAATGTGTATCTGCCATGGCTTAGTGGAATTCATGTTGATTATAGTGTGCAGGGTCAGTGGTTTGCAACCTGGCAGTGTTGATTATTTTGTTAAAGGCTACAACGACAGCTGTTGGCTACAGAGTGACTAAGGCACTGTAGAACATTTGTAGGTGGGTATGCACTTGTTTGTGTGAAGCACAGTATTACTGACATCTGGTTGCGATGTCTTGCACTGAGTTAGCCTCTACATTGCTTCACCAGTGTGGTAATCGCATACTGGCTGCCAAACAGGCTTACACCCACTTGTTCCTGCATACACATGCGCAACATCATGCATTTTGTTCACATTTGTCAACCCGGACAATCGGACGGTATGCTTGTCCATTGTCAGCGGTGGCCTGGGGTGTAGAACTCCATGTTGACCCCAGCTACTTATTCCAATTAATACTGAGGTGTTCACATTCATGGAAGGTAACAGACATAACATAGCTATGTCTCTCATTCTTCATGTTTAGTTTACATTAAAATGTCAGTATTATCCATACTTAGATCAGGTTTACATGTCAGGTATGACTGTTGACAAAGGTTAGTTTAAGGTGAAGTTGGATTCCTGTTTCACAGGTCTGGATAGGTTACATACAGGTATTCGGGGTAGGTGTGGTTATTCCATACCTGTGTGGTACAGTAGAGGGGAATAGCTAAGAAGTAGGTAGGTAGGTAGTGGGGGTGACATTGTAACTGTGTAGTAGCCTGTAGGTATAACTGGATGGGGAGCAATAGGGAAGGTTTGTTGGATGTTGGGATTTGTATGTGAAGCAGGACAAGAGGTGTCAGTATCACTAGTTGATGTAGTTGTATAGAGTGTGAGGTGGGGGGGGGGTTTGCAAGGTGGTGAGCCTGTGCTGCTCCAGGTGTGCTTGTGGTGTTCCTTCATGTGTTAGTTACATGTGTCCTGTGGGACTGCTGTGATACTACATGTGGGTTGGAGTTCCAGATACTGGCAATATAGTGGGGGAAGAGGGTGTGACCTATGTGCAACCATAACCATTAATAGAAATGGAACAGGGGCTGATAGGTACATGGTGTGCATAGGGCACAGAGGGGGTAGTTAGTAGGGGAATTATACAGGGATGTGCAGGACGGCTGCAGGTTAGGTCCACAGTTGGCCATGTTGTCTATGACAACAGCTGTGCATATACACTGCGTTTGGTGTTTGCGTTGGACACTCACACCCCTGGGTGGGGGTGAGGACTACAATACTACCTTGTGATGCCAATTAGATTGACTTACATGCCTACAGTGGGGTGTTGTGACCATGTGTTCGTAGGTGTTGTGTAGTGGGTTATGCAACAACACATATGGTTATACCGTACTTTGCCATGTAAACTTGACTGTGCTGTGGTGGGACCCATATCAGGAATGGCTGCCCATTAGGCATAAGCATACCTGTCGACTGTACAGAATCTGCAGACTGTCCAGAGTTTGCTTCATAATATTTGTGTGTTCCTCTTACAATCTACACCTGTCTGGCAAATACCTGGGAACTGAAGTTATTAACTACAGACAAGTATTTGGGTTTAAGACTCCACATCCTTCAGACGAGTCACGCTAATGCAAAACCTATTATTCTATCAGCTTTCTAAGTTTATAAGTGGAATATGTAATTTCTGTTCCTATTTGTCCCCCCAACGGTTTAGGTTCTGTCCAGTGGTTTTGCTGTTAGAGGTTGAGAGGTATGGGCGGAAGCTCTGCCCAATTCACAATATTACTTACATCCCCGGGGTGGTCCGAATACAACTGTGCCAGCCAACACCTGCACACCTAGGCCCATAATTGCATACCCATAATTCCCCCACCTGCCCCTCCTCTACAACACTCATCCTTACTGTGGGTGCAGGTGGGGTCTAACCACACCACTACACACTGCCCTCTCTCCACGTTTTGGACCCATGCCATACGTTGTCTCAACCCATGGGTCATCAGGCTTGCCCAACCTACTGGTCCGTGTACGTAAATGGCCTGGTTAGATAAATCGTCACAGGGACTGACTCTGATCATCATCAATTTTTGAGGTGTCTCACAAGGGACATTGATGTCTTTGTTTCATGATTAGACTTGCCAGGTCTCTCCCACTGGTAGTATCCTGTCTGTGGTCTGGGAAGCAGTGGTGTGTTTACTTGTATCGTGTGTTTGTATGCTTCACCTGTCTAGCGGGGGGGGGTTGATGCTACGTGTTGTTGTTTGGACCCCTCACCCCCATTGGGATGGCCTATGTACATATGTAATTCTTAACTGCTGTATTATATTTAGATATATCAATATATATAGATCTATATATATATATATATATATATATATATAGATCTAGATATATATATATATATATATATATATATATATATATCTGCTGTATACTACTGTTTAATAAATTGTTTTCTAGTCCTGAAGAGCTTTTCTTCCCGGTGAGCCAAAAACTCAGCCAGACTTACCCGGTTAACAGATGTAAATTAAATAAATAAATCAATGAATATCCTAGCTATATATATATGTGTATGTTTACACACATATATACATATATATTTCTACATATCTATATACATATAGATATATATATATATATATATATATATGAATATTTATGCATATATATATATATATATATATATATATATATATATATATATATATATATATATATATATATATATATATATATATATATATATATATATATATATATATATATATGTTTAACAACATATGGATGTATGGGTGTCTGCATATGTATATATCTATATGTGGGTGTTTAATTATATTCTGTCTCTGTATTTACACATTTGTACTACAGAGAGGGGGAGGTTTCACTCCATGTAGGTATGGGTATATATATATATATATATATATATATATATATATATATATATATATATATATATATATATATATATAGACACACACCTCTACAGTTGTACATGTACATCTGGTTATTCTGTTCTTTGCCATGTACAATAGAGTGTGCTGCAGTGGGACTAGTAGCGGGAGTGGCTGCCCATTAGGCGGTGGCCCTAGCCAATGCACACTATTGCTTACATCCCTGGGGCGGTCCCCATAGACCCACTCCAGCCAACACCTGCACAGCTAGGCCCATAATTTCATACCCATAGTTCCCAAACTGCACATCCTCTTCAGCACTCTTCCTTACTCCAGGTGCAGGTCGGGTCTGGCCACACCAGTACACTCTACCCGCTCCCCACTTCTTGGGACCCATCACGTATGTTGTCCCGCCCCATGGATCATCAGGCTTCCCCTACCTAGTAAACTTGGAACATGCATGGCCTGCCATTAGACATCAGTGTAATGGCAGGAAACCCAAATTTCATTTAATTTTTGGGTGTCCCACAAGGGGCATACATGTCATTGTTTCAAGATTAGACTTGGTAGGTCTCTCCCACTGGTAATATCCTGCCTATAGTCCAGGAAGCAGTGATGTGTTTACTTTTATTGTGTGTCTGCATGTTTCACTGGTCTAGCGGGGGGGGGGTGGTTGATGCTATGTGTTACACATTTGTTGATTGGACCCCTCACCCCCATTTGCATGGCTTGTGAACATATGTAATTCATAACTGCTATATCGTATCCTAGCTATATACATGTGTATATTTACACACACACACACACACACACACACACACACACATATATATATATATATATATATATATACATAACTATATACATATATATTTATATATTGCTGTATATATATATATATATCTAATGACATATGGATGTATGGGTGTCTAGATATGTATATATCCATATATGGGTATTTATATGTATTCTGTCTCTATATGTATACATTTGTACTACGGAGGGGAGAGGTATATCTCCATGTATCTATGGGTAGATATACACACTCATACCTCTACATATATGCATCTACATCTGGTTATTCCATTCTTTGCCATGTAAATTAGACTTTGCTGCAGTGGGACTCGTAGCTGGTGAGGCTGCTTGTTGTGCGGTGCCTCTACCCAATGAACACTATTGCTTACATCTCTGTGGCTGTCCGTATAGACCCACTCCAGCAAACACCTGCACACCTAGACCCATAACTAGCTATCCATAGTTCCCCCACTCGCACCTCCTCTACAGCACTCATCCTTACTCTGGGTGTAGGTTGGGTCTGAACACACCACTACACACTGCCCACTCTATACTTTACGGGACCCATTTCGCATGTTGTCTCAACCCATGGGTCATCAGGCTTTCCCACACTTGTATTCCGGGTATGTACACACCCCGCCTTGATATGTCATCGCGCTGGCTTCCTCCCATATTATGACAATTTTTGGGGTGTCCCACAAGGGACACTCCTGTCTCTGTTCCAAGATTAGATTTCTCGGGTCCACTGTGCCCCCCCCCCCGGTTGGATCCTGCCTGTGGTCTGAGAAGCAATGGACTGTTTACATTGTTTGTGGGTTTGTTTGTATGTTTCCTCTGTCTGGCTGGGGGGGGTCATGCTACATGTTACACGTTTCTTGCTTGGGCCCCTCACCTCCATTGGCATAGCCTGTGAACATATGTCATTCTTGGGTGCTGTTTCCTATCATAGGTATATATCTGTATATATCTACGCACACACACACACACACACACACACACATATAAATATATATATATATATATATATATATATATATATAGATAGATATATATATATATATATTTATATATATGTATATCTCTGCATATATATATATATATATATATATATATATATATATATATATATATATATATATATATACATATCTATATATATATATATATATATATATATATATATATATATATATACACATTGCTGTATATATCTAATGACATGTGGATGTATGGCCATAAACTCGCTTACTAGTGCTAACATATGCTTACTACTGCTTCTTGCTGCTTAATCTAACTACTGCTTTATGCATGATGATACTGACACCTTACATGTGCATTTCCTGCAGTACTCTAGGTTTTATATATATATATATATATATATATATATATATATATGTATATGTTCTTTTGTGGCAGCAGTACTCCAGGTCATATATATATATATATATATATATATATATATATATATGTATATGTTCTTTTGTGGCAGCAGTACTCCAGGTTATATATATATATATATATATATATATATATCGCTAACACCAATAGAGAAACACCAAGAAGTAATAGTCAAAGACGCTGGCAATCATACCACACACTGTTTATTACAATTTAGCGCTTTCGTCAGGCATTTGCCACAAGATTTCTTCAGAATAAAATAAATAATTATCCGAATCCATTTAAATAGCAATGCTACAAATAAGCCTGGGTTAAATGAAACATTGTCAATTTTGAGTTATCTTAAACTGAAGTCTAAATTTCATGTTTAGTGTAGAGCTACAAACATTATAAGATAGAAATGTTTTATATTGTCCTTGATAAGTGCAAGCATCTGTATTTTTATTTTATCATACAAGTGGGGGGGGGGGTTGACCCTTTTAGTTTGTCTACCCAAGCATTTACATGAACTCTAGGTTAATATTATTTACAATATGTTTATTCATGAGCACTGTGACGTTTTGGTTTGAAGGGATTTTAACCAATGTTATATCACATTTTGAGCATGTGATTTCAGCTGTTTTTTATTTAAATGGATTTGGATAATTATTTCTTTTATTCTGAAGAAGTCTTGTGGTGAATGCTTGACGAAAGCACTAAATTGTAATAAACAGTCTGTGGTTTGATTGCCAGCATCTTTGCCTATTAGGTTTTTTATATATATATATATATATATATATATATATATATATATATATATATATATATGTGTGTGTGTTATTCCATGGGTTATGCAAAATACATATTACTCATTACGTGCTTTGCCATGGTAAATGGTATGTCTCAGTTACCTTCCTGTTTCCCCCCCTCCTTTCTTGCTTACATCCATCGGGTGGTCCCGTTAGAATGGGTCTGTCAAACCCTGGCACGCCTCAGCCCATAATGTTTTACCCATCATTCCCTCCACCCCCTCCCTCTTCCACATCAATCATCCTTCCTACAGGTTCCATCCGAATCTCACCACACCACTACACATTGCCCACTCTCCACTTCTCGGGACCCATCATGTAAGATGTCTCACCCCATGGATCTTCGGGTTCCCTCACATTCAGTCCAGGAACATACATATCATTCTTTGCTTACCTGTAAGGCATGGTATGTTACACCGAGGACTCTTTTAGCAGAATGATTGCGGTTGTCCCGCTAGGGATGAACATGCATTTGTTTAAGATTAGACTTTGCAGGTTGACACTGTTTCTCCCACTGGTAGTATCCTGCCAGTAGTCTGGGTAGCAGTGCTGTGCAACGTTTGGCAGTGCTTCCTATTTGATTTGCATGATATTTGCCTTTTGGCATTGATGTTTTCTTCATTACATATTATATATGTGTCTTGTATCCTTGATTCATGTGTACGTACGCTTTATGGGTTCCTGGGAACTTCAACACTTTATTGCAATAACACCTCACATCTGGCCTTACTGCAGTACTCAAGTTCACATATTTATGTTATGTAGCAGGTTATATCACTTCACACTGTACATAGATTCAGTTCACATGTTTGGTTTGATTTTCCTGTGGTGAGAATTAATTTGCTGATAACTCATGCATATTTATTGTTTTGATGGCTTAGTGGTTAACTACTGTGATTATAGTGTACAAGGTCCTGAGCTTGATCCTTGCAAAGGCAGTTTATTTTGTTGCTGGGCAGAACATGGGCCGTTGGATCTAGAGTGATTAAGACACTTTAAAGCAGTTGTAGGTGGGTTTGCGTGATGGTAAGCACTGCTAACCTCCGGTTGCAGTTTCTTACACTCAGTTAGCTTCTACTTTGCTTAATCTGTGTAGGCAATGCTTACCCCCACACAAACACACTTAGACATGCTTACTACTGCTTATCTGTGCTTAAACCTGCCTACTAGTGCCTTATTCATTATGACACTGACACGTCACATGTGCATTTCATGCAGTACTCCAGTTCACATTTAAATGTTATTATGTAGGTTATATGGCATAAGGATGGAAATATCTGTTCATCTACAGTTTTCACATGGAAAAGGATATGTGCTGCAGTGGGACTTGAACCTGGAATGTCTGCTCAGTAGGCGGATGCTCTAACCACTACACTGTTGCGGTGCTGTTTCATTTGCTTATATATTCCTTCTTATTCTCTTCAGCCTTTTCAGCTGCTTTAACTGTAGCTAAACGATGGGCAAACCCACGCACCTGCAGTTAGCTGTACTAGCGGTTTAAAAAAATAAATACAAGTGTTTCTTCATTTTATTTCAATGTACTGTTGCTGTTGAACACATGGGGACTGTTGGTGGAGATATGCGGACACCTATGAGCGGTTTCACTCATTTATTTACACTTTCTTCTGTTTTACTTTGCATGGGAGTGTTTATTCTGAGAGCTCTGCTCTCAGACACGCCCCCTGCACTTGTCCATGCTCAGTGTAGGATTTGGAGCTCCGGTGTCGTGCCTTCATTATTATGCATGGTGCACTGCCTTCCTCCTCTTAAACTGCCGCTTATGTGCAAGACTAGTTTAGTCCTGCATGGCAGGCTAGTGAATCCGGGGGATTGTCTCCTGCAGCAAACACATCAGAGTAAGACTGTTTTCAAGACCAAACCAAAAAGGGATTTTGAATTCTGTGTCTGTAACATCTGTTAGCCAAAGATCTCAAAGGTTTTGTAGGATTAACACCTTGACCATGTCATGAAAATTATGCAATGAAAAATCTGATACTACATGCTTAACTATTTAATTTATTGGACAGCATTTTTGTTTTGAGTTGCAATCCCCAAGCAAAACTTTGCTTCTTTAGGGAACCAGAATAGCAAGAAAGCTGCTTGCAGACTGCTGCAATTATCAGAGTGGAGCCATGTGCTAATCAGTGACCATTTAAAAGAACTAGTAGTGATTTGTGCTGCTAAGTAAGCACTGCTCCCATCATTCTGCCCTATGTAGGCGATCATGCTAAGAAACAGCTGAAGTTACTCTTAAGGAGAGAATTACTGAACTCAACACTGCCTCTAGACCCATAAAAGCAGACTAAGACACACTTGTCTGAAACCTTAGTTTGCCTGTCTATCAACAAAAAAATTATTTACAAAAGCAGAATATGTAAGGCAACAATCTAAGCTCGCTACAATACATGAAATAGAATTTGTCAGTGTTTATGCAGAAGAAGATAACTTGAATGTATACAGCCAATATATTGTCAAACTATAGCGTACTAAGGGATATCTTCTAAGAAATTATACATCTAGGAATAGCATCTGAGGAATGGCTACTAGGGAATATGGTTTGGAGGTGATCAGATGACTGTCATGTTAAAATGGCAGAAATATTGTAAACTCATTGTCTGTAAATGGAAATAAGGGATGGGGTATGGCTTTCCCATTGTGTAGTAACTAAAAGAAACCTAGCCACTCACTAACCCACGTGCAAAGCAGGCAATTTTTTTCATCTACTAGAATTCATCCACTCTTTCCAATAAGGAAAGTCCTATTTTAAAGCCAGTTGTAACAAATGCAACTCCCCTCCCTTTCTCATATTGTATTGAATCTAATGAAATTGATTGACAAAAGCAGTTATCCAAATAAAGCTCCATCAAGAAAAATTCCTGAAGAAGAAGCATTCTTTGAAACTTGACTTTTTTTTTTATTTGTTATAACTCACTTGTTCACTTACCAAGAGACTTAATGTCATCAGGGGTGCAAACACTTGCAGAGCCTGCTCTCAAGCTAATCAATTTCAATTTCTAATTACAATATCAATTATAATGCTGTTAGATTGTCTTATTTAGAGTCTTATGCATATAATCTTAATATAGGATTTATTTTCGATGCATTAGAAAATTATAATGAAATCATAGTAATGTCCCGAAATTATATTTATAAGTGGCGCATTCTGTCTTTAATTCCCTACATGCTCTGTGTTCTAAAACAGCTGTTGTGCAGTATGTCCCAAAAAAGCAGCTACATCTATTTTGTGTGAAGCTGCTAGCCATTCCAGAGACATAGCAGGAAACATTAGGTTAAATATCTTTCTCATACCTTCTTCCCCTGCTCTGGAATAGGCTACCATAATAGATTTGGGCTTGTGAGGAACACTCCACCTTCTTTCAGAGGTCACTGAGATTCCATCTTGTTGGGGGGGTTTATTATCATTCTAGTAAAGAAATTTTACTAATTTTCATTTTCTCATTGTTTAAAAATTTTGATTATATCTGTTTTTCATTTGTATTGTTTCAAATTCTCCATTTTTATTGTGTCTTTGTTCTTTGCTCACCTTGTGTGCCACCCAGTCAATGGCTGGGACAATGTTGGTTATACAGTAGATAGGTTGGGAAGGTGATGGAACAGAGAAACACATGGCAGAGCTTCTAGTAGAATCATACACTCTGTCTTGTATATTTATGGGGTATTTTCTGGGATGCTCTAACTGGGTAGACATGGTGGTATCATATGCATCATCACATATAATGTCAGTTTGCTCCAGCCCTACCCTCTAATGTTGATTTTTAACAGCAAAATGTCTTGCAATTGTTTCATTCCATCATCGATAGGGGAGAGCCAAACTGCAGACAAAAGTCCCATGCCTCCCTCCTGGCATGTGTTAGACAGCAAAATGAAGCTCCTTCCAACCCTACCTTCCTTGGGTCCTCCAGTGATCAAACCACTTCCAGATCTCAGGTCGTGTAGGTCACAGTCAGGGCTTCATCTCACTATGTCATGGAGCTGGTCTCCTATAGATCTTTGTCAAAGCATATGCTATTTTCCACCACAGGTACTGAACCTGAAAAACCCTACCTCTTCTTTAGCAGTGCTGTCCTGTTCATACATATCTTGTAAGCAATTGTAAATGTATCTCTTGTAGGCAGCTATAGCATTTCTTTTCAAATTTAACATGATTTTTATTGGATTCCTGTCACCTTGTTGAATGTACAGTGGATCAGGTTCTCTGTGTTTAAGTTCAGCTCCCTGGTATTGAAGTGCTTGATCATGGTTTTCTACTAGAAATCACTGTCGGTGCAGTTTCTATGCATGTATCAGTAGTGATTTATTTTGCTTTTGGAGTTTATTCTTTCTGCATTGTTTGAATCACCATGGAGTTTGTATGTGCAAGTTTAGGTGGGGAGCAGGGTACTAGCACTTCTGCAATAAACACTATTTGTTTAATTATTTTTAAACATGCTGAGTGCCCAGTAAGTTGAACTTTTTGAGTTGACACCTTGCCAAGTTGAATGTCAGCAAGTCATAGGTGAAGTGTTTTTATCTGATAATGTTGCAAGCATTGTATCAGCAGAATACATTTCGTCTATTAGCATTGCAAATAATTGTATTTTCATTGTTTTACAATTTTCCCAACCTTGTATTTTCTACCAAGCTAATTTATTTTCATATCTAATCCTATCATGTTGTGGCAAATGCACCAGCACCTGTTCTAACACTTTTCAAAGTTTATAACACTTGTATTATATATCAGCATAAAAGCAGAGAGTTTTCACAGATTAGCCCTATTTTCATTTAAGTTGTTTTCCGTATTAACATTAAATCTGCCAGTGAACTCAGATGTTTATGGCTAATTGCTGTGAATCAGCTGCTTCTTGTTGTCCAGGGTTTGAATTCCTCAATTTGCTTTTTTTGTGGCTCTGAATAAGTGACTTAACAGTGTAAGTTCCTCAATAATCTCACGGACTGCATGGCCAGTAACTACCTATGAAGCTAATTTTAAACTCACATTTTATGTAACACAGAAAAGAACAAAAATTACCTCCCTACATGTAGAGCTGGAAGCAGAAAAAATTAAAACCTTTATTGGATATTGATAACTGTATTTCACTTAACACATATTGTAAGATGTTACATATCAAACATCAGATTGTGTGTATTGCAAATACTACTATGCCACAGTTATTAATTTTTAAAACCACTTAGGTATTTTGTTTTTTGCTACTGTTCTTCTTTTGGTTTAATTTGTCCTTCTGCTGTGTCTAGTATAATTACATTACAATCACATTCATTGCTACTTGCAAATCATGATAAGCATCTGGGGGCTTGTTCAGAATTATTTTTATTTGTTGTCACCACATTGCTTTTCTTGACTGTATTTTGTTTAAATATTACAATTTTATTATTTTGATGGAATTTGTAATTGCAGTTATCATCAATGACATTGATTCATAGGTGTTTACTAGCTAATGACCACAAGGGCCTTATTTAAGCCTAGCCATGTATCCCAAATCTCTGACAAGTTCTGATACCCTTGATAAGTGTAAACATGGGCCTGGGAGATGAACCATTTACAGGTTACTTGTGTCCATTAGAGACATAGGTGCCAAACCAGGGATGAATTTCTGGTTTCCCATCCAATTGTCCAAGTTGCACTTGAAATGGATTAAGGAGGAACTCTGCTTCACATGGCTGGGGAGCCTGTTCCATAGACGGGGTAGTCTGTGGGATACATACCTATCTCTCCAACAGGTTCTATTTATATCGCAGGCAAGGTTTAAGTCTTCAAAATGGGTAATTCTGGTGCTATTTGTTTTGTGTATATGCAGGAGGTCCATCAGAGTTGGGTCTGACAATGCCCTCTATGCATAACTCTCAACTGTCCAGATTTTCACAGAATGTCCAGATTTCTGATTCATATTTTTTGGTCTGTTTCTCATAAAAGTGTAGTTTTCTGATAAATCACTGGCAAATCCTTGTGGACTAAAGTCAGAAAATAATAGCAGACATTTGATTTTCAGACCTCATATGCTTCAGAAAATTCATGGTAATGCAAAACCTGTTATCCTATCAACTTTCTACGTTTGTAAGAGCAATATTTAAAAAGTGTTCTTATTTTTGGGCCTTTGTCTCCCCATTATTTGTGACTTTGTCCAGATGTCTTGCTCTAAGAGGCTGAGAGGTATGTCTGTATGCCAGGCATAGATCTCCCCTCAAAAGCCTGTAGGAGACAGAATACATGCATAAGGCCTTGAGGCTGTCTGCATAGGACATTTTACTTACACCCTGTATTCTTTTAGTGAGGAACCTCTGTGGAGGTTCCAATTGTTGGATATACCTGGTTAGGTACATACCAAAGGGGGAATTGTACTCAATGATAGGTCTGATGAATGCCGAATACAGTGAAACAATGACTTCCTTGGACTTAGATACCACACCTTTGTTTATAAGTTGTGCAACATAGAATGATTTTCTTACCACTGTAGACACGATTGTCAAAGGCTAGATTACTATCTATGTGTGTCCCTAAGTCCTTGACTACTGGGTCAACTCTAAGAGGTGTGTTGTCAATATGATAGTTACTAGGGATAGATGACTTCCCAAAGAATACTATTATGCATTTCTTGGCATTTAGTTTTAGTCCATGGTTCTGACACCAGCTGTTTGTCTGTGTCAGCCCCTCCTGGAGAACATTTGTGTCAGTGTGAGATTCAATGACAGCTCCTAATTTGCAATCATCTGCAAATTTAGTCAGACAGAGACCATTGACATTGGCCTTGACTTTTGAAAAGTAAATGCCAAAAAGGAGCGGTCCAAGGACTGATCCCTGAGGAACTTCACTTGTGACTAGCCTGTTTGTAGAGGTGGACTCCCCAGTTCTAACTTCCTGGGTTCTGTCTGTGAGCCAGTTGGCTATCCACTGCGTGACATATGGGTTTGTACCTAACCTCTAGAGTTTGCAAACAATGCCCAAGTGTGATATTGTGTCAAATGCCTTGCCCAGATTAAGGTAAGCAGTGTGAATGATTTTTGCCTCATCCATTGCTTTGGTGACCATCTCAAAGATGTCCGCCAGGTTGAGTAGGCATTTTCTGCCCTTGACGAACCAAACTGGGTTGGGTCCAGTGTCTGGAGGTTTACTATACCTCTATTGATCATCTCCATGATAATTCTTTCCATGACTTTACATATAAGACTAGTGAGACTTATGGGTCTGTAGTTTCCAGGGTCTATAGATGGCCCACCTTTGTGCAGAGGGATGACTGTTGTCTTTCTCCATTCATGAAACATGAAGCCTGCTTGGAGGTTACAGTTAAATAGTAATTCCAGAGGCCCTGATAGGTCATGTTTCATGTTATGTATTTAGAAGGCATCCTGGCATATTGTCTGGGCCCATTGATACAGTGTTCTTGGTATTAGATAGAGCATTAAGGACCTGTTCTCTAGTGATAGTAGGGAGAGTTATATTTGATGATATTTCCTGATGGAAAGTTGAGGTGGAGAGAGGGGTAAAGTGGGAGCTGAATTTATCAGCCTGGAGGTTTGCTATATGTTCTGGCACAGTATAGGTGGCTCCATTTATAATGAGCCCTGTACACAATTGTGCATTGCCTTTGAGGTTGCAGACATAGGTAAATAATGCTGTGTGGTTGTCCTCGGGCTGGGAGGCCAAACTTACCTCAAATTTGGCTTTGGTAGACTTTATCTGTCCTCTGAGTTGTTTGCTTATTTGAAGAAAGTGCTTTTATCCTACTGGCACTGGTTTGCATCAGAACTATTATTTCAGCACTTGTGGCATACTGCTGTTGAGAAGTTTAGATTCAAAATACTTAATCTTCTTTTCATGACTGGCATTCCATGTCAAATCCTATTCTTTTTTTGTAGATTGTAGAATCCCTTAGACATTTTAACTTAACTTCTCTTATTTTGTAATGAAAAGAAGAATATTTCTTGGCATATTTATATTTTTCTAACTTGTTTCACCTAGAGATAATTGTTTGTTTGAGTTATTGTTCCAAGATCAAAGCATTGTCTAATATCAATTACATTAAATCCAATGGTGCTTTGTACAAAACTCCATAATATTTTTTAATAAAGCCTACTCTATCCTGCCCTTAATTACATTTTTTAAATATGTCTCAAATTTCTTTGGAATGTCTTCTTTCTGAGAATTGTGGTAATGTTGCTACAATGCCAGTGTAATCCTGTAGCATCCATTAAAGTGCTTCTATATCTTGCTAAACAAGTCACTGGCAGTAACTTTTGAAGTTGAAACACTAGCTGAGGGACATCCTTCTAAGGACAGCATGGTGTTCCTTTTGTCATTATCAAATTTTGAAAACAAATTTTTATTCTCACCACTGAAGCCATTGGGATACCTTTCTATTTCAATGAACACAACAAAATGCAATACTGAGTGAATAACTTGTTGGAATTAAACATGATTTGTGACCTCATATTTCATTTTCTCTAGAGTATCTTAGAAGCAAGACAGATCTTTATTTGAAGCCCTTCCAACTTGCTATTCTGAGAATGATAAGCTTTACATATGCTTCCTCAAGTTTTCAGAGAGATCAGTTTTCTGGGCACTAGTATTTGTTTCAGTGCTTCACCTCCCAATGATTATAATTCTAACATCTGGCGTTTTCCATTTCATTGGCTCTTTGCATCCTCTGCCTTTCATTTTAAGCTTCACATGCCTTTTTTGCTATGATTAAGGAAAGACTCATAAATAAATAAATAAACAGTTTGCTGGCCATTAAGCCATTGAATATCTCATCCAGATGGCATGTTTCCTTCGGATCAGAATGGACTTAGCTGAAAATACAGCGATGAGTTGTGCTTGTTCACTGATCATGTGTAAACAATGAGGAATGTACTGAATTAGTTTTTTGTTCATGTCGCTGGAATATTTAGACTTTTTCAGTCAACATTTCCATCTGAGTAATTTCAGTGATCATGGTTTGGTAAAGGGTCCCCCTAGCTGCTTTCATAGCTATTAATTCAACAGAGCTATGATGGTTAAGGTGGATAATTCCTTGTATAGCCTAGTTTCTGTTATTTCACTGAACCTGATTTTTAGCTTCTTATTGTTCGTTATGATGGTAAAAGAGTAGCACTGTAATGTGCCCAAACCTCAGAACTGTCCAGATGTATGCCTCATATCTTTGGTCCTTCCTCATAAAATTTGTGACTTGCTGACAAATCACTGAGGATTGAAGTCATTACATAATGACATACATTTGAGTATCAGACTTCATATCCTTCAGAAAATGCATGTTAACACAATTCCTGTTATTCTAGCAACTTCTATGTTTATAAGACCAATATTTAAAATCTGTCCCTATTTGTGGGCTTTTGTCCTCCCATAGCTGTTGGCTCTGTCCACATTTCTTACACTAAAAGGTTTTGAGGTATGAAGGTGTTCTCCCACAGTAATAATCATATTAATCACATTAACATTAAGACAAACTTTGCCACTGAGGATAGGTCCTTTATTTATTTATTATTTATTTTGTTTACATTTGTTGACCGGGATAGTCCAACTTGATACATGTCCATTTTCAGTGGAGGCCCACGGAGAAAAGCTCCAATTACGCAGATAAACATCACACATACGAGCCAAGTATATTTACAAAGTGAGTAAAGTGTGGCCCTAAAGAGGGACTCACAAGATTAACAGAGTGTCATAGACTACAAAACAACTACATTACAACAAACAGTTATTATTTACAAAGTATGTAAAGTGTGGCCCTCATGAAGGGACTCATAAGATACACAGTCTAACATAATATACAAAACAAGAAGGTTACAGCAAGCATTTGTGAGCAAGAAATTAATATAGTACTGTTTAAATATGGAAGTAGATATGGAGATTAATCAGGGTTGGTACAGGGACAGAGCCAGTGAATTTTAAGATACTGTTTGAGGCCTTTTTTGAAGAGACTTAGAGAGGGTTCAAGGGTAAGATTAGCTGGAAGTGAATTCCAAGTTTTGCCAACAAAGTTGGCAAATAGGGAGTCACCAGTTGATTTATTAGCTTTGTGTGTTCGGACCAACAACTTATTGGATGAGCATAGCGGCCTGGAGTTACTATATGCTTTTATGATATTTTTAAGAGTGGGGGTATTTTCAGGTTGGTTAAGAATATTGTGCGCTACTATTAGCAGATTGAACTGAGGTAAGTTTGGTAATTTTAGCCACCCTAGGAGATTGAGGTTTTGACAGTGATGTGTCTTATATGTAGACATGGTGGCGAATCTGATAATATGGTTGTAACAGCGAGAGAACTTGCTAAGTTCCAATTTGTTTAGGTTGGAGAGTATAGGGGAAGCATATAGAAGGGTAGAGAGCAGATCAGAGCGGGCAATTGCAGTCCTAGCTAATGGGGTTAGAAAAGGTTTATTTCTATATAATGAGACAAGTTTCTTATTAATGGTTTTGATAGTTTTATTGACATGCAAATCGAATTTGAGATTATTATCTACTATTACCCCTAGGCGCTTAGTATGGCTGTCTGGGGAAATAGAGGTATCATTGTTTGATATTATAGAAAAGGAAAATGAAGTGGACCTACTAGTGGGGGTAAAGAGTAGCAGTTTGGTTTTGTTAGGATTCAAGATGAGAGCCAATTTTCAACTGTGTTAAATGTATTCTGGGTTAAGGTTTGCAGGGCTGACGGGGAGGAGGCTGTTCAGATCAGGGTAGAATTGTTAGCATATTGGATGCAGGTTGCTTCTGGGATGGCAATGTGAAGGTTATTGATGAAGACAGAAAAGAGTAGAGGACCTAAAATAGAGCCCTGAGGAACCCCAAGGGTGAGAGGTAGCAGGACAGACAGTTTGCCCTGCCATAATACAGCCTGTTGTCTACCACTCAGGTAGGATAGGAACCACTGTATAGTATGGTCGTCCAGGGAATAGATTTCAGAGAGTAGATGAGTAATTTGTGCTTGACCATATCAAAGGCCTTTCAGAGGTCTAGAAAGAGGGTGGAGAGAGCCCGAGTGCAGCAAGGGTGAACGGAGCAGGTAGAGCTGAGCACTGAAGTCTTTTCCCAAATTAAGCAATCTAAAAGGTGAAACAACAGCTTGCAGGTAAGCCTTGCCTCAGGTTAGTAAGACTGTAGTCTATGAGGCTGTTAACCAAAACCTGCTTAAAAATGGGTATCGGGGATGTGATAGTTGCAGGAGTAGTTGTGAGACTGTAGAAGGTTAAGAAAGTAGGTCCCTCCTGCCTTAAAAGTTACATCTTCAGATGCAAGCTTCTCTTACAATGCATTATTAGAACTTGATATAAGTTATTCAGCTCTATTACAACATCCTGACTGCTTGCCTATCTCTCTACATTGTACTCCCAGATGGCAACACTAAACTTTCTTCAGGCTGCACTCTTCAAATAACAATACCTGCTAGATGAATCCTTTAATATTTTATATTATTTTTTGCCCTTTTAGCTCACATCCTCACTGTACTTTAATATCCTTTCTCTCTGGGTTTCTATTTTCCTTCTTGTAACATCAGTCTCAGCAATGACTGCTTCCCTCATAGTATTAGTCCCAGATATAGCCTTCTGATAGCTCCTTCCCTGATCAGTGGTCTTCCTCTTCTTGTGTATCATGATACTTTGAGACCAAGTATTGCTTCCTGCTTTTTTACCTACAGGGACACCATAAGTTATTAAGAAGCTATCATAACAAAGTTCTCAGCTGCCCTTAATGTTCAGAGACATCTTTCTTTTTGCCTCAAAATTTTGTTCTGTTTCACAGAAAGATGGAACCTGGACTGTAACTCAAGTGACCAGGGTTTGATTAGCAATCCTCATCCTTGAGCGGTCAGTTGCAGTGATAGGGATTATTATTTTTGCTGGCTCACCTCTCTCAGAGGAGTAGGATTTTCAGCTACCATTTCCACATGCTAGATGAAGGGCTCTAGTCATCATCATCATGTGAATTAAGCACTACAAGGTAGTCAACATTAGTGCATGGAACTTGTTTATGAGTGATTTGCACTCTTTATATGGAATGCACTGACAGGGATTACTATATAGATTTTACTGATTTAATTATACTATGACATTGTATATTACTTTCTATAATAAAAACATGGCTTTCTCCTAGATGAATATGGCCAGGACTTTTGATTTACAGTTTTCTTGGATTATTGGCTATTGTGAGCCTTGTTAATATGTACAGATATTTGAAGGAATATAGCTATAGGCCTTGTAGTTTATAGCATCAAATTTACAAAACAAGAAAGGATGATATTAGACAGAAGGCTAAAAGTTGCATCTACTTTATGAAAATGGGAAAGGGGGTGTTACGTGCAAGGGTGAAATCCATATCACTCTTATACTATTGGGAAAGGCATTACTAGTCATAGGCCTGAAAACCACATGGCTCATACCAACCTTCCATGTATGAGACTAGTAATTCTCAGCATACAGCTAAAGACTTCATATTGCTTACCTTAAACAAAATGAATAAGACTATAAAATACTGAAAGGTGTTGTAATGCACAAGATTAAAGACCTACCTAGGTAAACAAACTAAAACGAATAAAATAAATGGTGCACATTGCCAAATTCATGTGGAGAATTTAAGGAGGCTTTAAACAGAAGTGGAAAAAATCATTGCAATAAGTCATTCATACTCCATTTAATTCATAATTTAAAAAGTGAGGACATTTAAAAATTAGAGTCCATTCAAACCCTAATCCTACATTATCAGTAACAAACACAGAGTGCTCCTACAAATTGTATTCCACCTATTGAAAATGCTGAACTTGCATGCACATTTGTGTGTGTTCGCATGCATCTGTCTATCTGTCTGTTCATTCTCACAGAGTGAAAGTTATAATGAGGGAGCAGACTGAGATATTGAAAGTTGGCGGTTGTCTAGGGGAAGAGGAGGGAGAGAGATCTGCAGAGTTTAAATCTGACTTTTTTCTGTGGGTTGGTGGGAGCGCTATCTCAACAGATGAGTTGTTTAAACTATTTTTTAACAAAAACAAATATACGTACTTTATAAATACTTGGTATTTACAGGGAGGTTAATTTATAAGCAAAATACCACATATATTTATACATTTATTGTTTTATTTATTTGTTAACCAGGAAAGTGGGATAATCCCCGAGCAATTTTAAGCCACAAACCAGATTTTTGCTGAGCTTTACAATAATATTAAAAAAATAGCGCACAGAATATAAAATCAGCCACTTACAAATTAAATCAAAATAAATGCATTCAAAGTAGACTAGTTTCACTGATAACTCACAGTTTCTTCAGTGCATCTGATTTAATTCCTCTGAAAAGCAAATAAATAATAAAAAAACATTATATGATCAAATGTATATACCAATTAATTTAAACATTATATGATCAAATCTATATACCAATTAATTCACTGAGGCACAAAAGAGGGTGGATAATGCACTCATTGCACTCATTACATCAACCACAGTTATAACGTTACATTTAAATGCAGGGAAAACAATCCATTATTTTTCTTTTCTTATTTAGTAAATCGGCAATACAAAATTCAGCCATCTATTTGTTTGTTTTAAATGTCCACAAAAGAAAAAAAAAGTGTTTTGAATTTTTGGAAGAATGTTCATAACGACTTTTGTTCCTGGTTTGATCTTGAATTAAAGACACCACTAATTTTATACAGTTAATTTCAGATACTTGGGTTGAAAAGAAATGTCTTTTGTGCTCACTTGATTAAAATTCTTTGTATATAAGTATTCCCCATACAGGTGAATTGACATCATTAAGCTATTGGTTAGAGAGGGCTGATCTATGCACTTTTAAAGATAATTATTTTATTGTCCAGCTCACCAAACTGCTATTGAATGAGACTGTTTTATTATGATGACAGTTTTTTTTAAATGAGGGGAACTGTGGTGGATGTGGCTGTTGCATCCATCTACATCGACTTATTCATGTTATTTTAGAGCATGTTTATATTTATGATGACCAATTAAATATATTCTTTCACATTATAGACATTTGGCGTCATTAGCTGAATGACTGTTGGAAGGTATGGAAGGGCACTAATAATAAGATGAATGATGCTTTGGATTTCTTAGAGTTATAATGAATTTGGCATGAATTGTTCTGTAAATATAGATTTACATAAAATCATTTTTTGGATGTGCAGATCACTAAAATGAATGATGGTACTTTAACAGCATCACTTTATAGTAAACAACATGCCAAGAATATGTTTAACTGATAGTTGTCACCTAGGACACTTTATCCACTGTATTCCTAAAACTTAGTTCATGAAGCCTAAAAGGATATGTGATAGGAATGAGGTTTGTGAACAAACCTTGTCAGTCTGAAATGTTGATTTAGATATCTGGGTTATAATGAACATAAATTGTTTCAGTACCTAAATTAAGTATCATTAATGAACAAGAATGATTTACTTAACTATCATAGTAGTGACAACAAAAATCCAGATAAAACAAAGATCTGCTCTCATGTATTGAACAAGTATTGGTGCTGTGATTAACGTTATTAATAAACATTGGAATGTTTTCTGTGCACATCTTATGTTAGCCATTTTGGGACACAAATGTGAGTTTAGTTATAGAAGGGGCAGATATTTGTCTCAATATTTCTCCCATTTTAAATCTGTGAATATTTATAAACATCAGTCCATTTTGTTTTATAGACAGAATGGCTATAAATCCTGTAGAAAATGTAGTTTGTGGGGTTACATTTTGGCAACCTAATTTTTAAGACAGGAAATTCAACAACTACTTTGATATTTACTGTTCTATTACTTGTGACACACACACACACACACACACACACACACACACACACACACACACACACGCACAAAAAAATACTATTTATTTGCTACATTGTACTTGTGTTGTTTTTTTATACTGGATAAACCAAATGGGCTTTCAGTGAATATATATCTGCCCACATTAGTTATAGTCACTCTAAAAAAACTTGTAGCTCCCCATATAGACATTACCATTGATGTAATGAGTCCCTTTTCTGCCCACTTTTATGTGCCGGTGAATTGGTTGGTGTATACATTTGATTATATGATGCTCTTTTACTATTGATTTGCTTTCAAGTGAATTTATATCAGACGTACTGATGAAGCTGTGGATCACCAGTGAAACAAGTCTTCTTCAAATAAACTTATTTTGATTTCATTCTTAAGTGGCTGATTTTATACACAGTGTGTTGGTTTATATATAGACAGGCAGATAGACAGAGATATAGATACAGGTATAGATATATACAATATGAATAAAAAGTGAGGTTACAAAATACAAAATGATGAAACTAAAGAAAACAACTAACAATATATCATGCAAATTGTTCATCAACTATAACAAACTAAGTCACTGACATCAACAGTGTAAGTTTGTTACATTTAAACATATGCATGGGAGCTAAAAACACTCTGACTGGTCCCTGAGTCTTACCTCTGTCCCTTTACCTATTTTCTAAACCACTTGTTGTTGCAAGGGTTACAATGATAGCCAGCTGAACCTGAGACAACAGTCTCCAGCTCATCTTATGAAATGAACTGGTATTATCAAAAAAAACTGAAAGATATAATCCATCCAACTTGTCCTAGATTTACCCCATAGAGTCCTCGTATGTGAGGTACTTAGAGCACATTATCACAAGATGCCCAGACCACCTCATCTGACACCTTTTGACACAAAAGAGGAATGGATCTACTCCAGGGTCCTTCTGTATTGACAGACTTTGCAGTGTGTTATGAACAGTGAGCCTAGCTACCCTACAGAGTAACCTAATCTGTGATACAGTTATGTGTGATCTCATTTTTTCAGTTACTGCCCAAAGCTCATGTCCATTGATGAAAAGAGGAACATAGGCTGATTAGGGCTATGTCTGCAGTACTGCTGCTCATGCACTCATCTACTGGTCACTCTCCTGATCTTATCCACTGTCATTCACTGACTCATGATCCCCTCCTGAGATCAAGACCTTATCATGGTGCAAGGGTCTGTGTGCCCTGATAAGTATTAGAGCTATGTTTTCTGGAGCTTTATGCTCATGGTGGGGTCATCTACGGTAGACTGGTCCAAGAGGAGGAGTCTGACTAACAGGGATCCTTTACATCCCCCCATTTTAGCCCTGCTAAACAATCAGGCAGCCTCACTCATTGCAGGGATAGTGGGATCTACCCCATGGAATCAGATCTAGGTGATGTAAGTAGCAAACACATAGATGGCTAGGTAAATCATGCGACCTAGTGTTGCTCAGCCCAAAAAAAAGCTCTGTCAAGCCACCATGTGGGCATAGCACTCTAAAGTGAAGGGTTGAAGTCATGTGCAAATGCTGATCAAGTGGCAAGCAGAAGGGGGCTGGATTCATATGTATATTGCTGTAAATCTTTCCATGTATTACCTGTCATGTTTCACTACTGATTTATAAACTTCCACAGTGGTACGGTGGTAGTGTTGTTACCTCACAGCAAGAGGTTCTCCTGTTCTATTCTCGGCTTGGCTTGGGAGTGCCTTCTGTTTGGAGTCTGCATGTCCTCCCCATGGTTGGCTAGTGTTCGAAAGACATGCGTGCATAAATGGATGTGCCCTCATTAAAGGTTGGGCATCGAGCTGGCACCTTGGTGTTTCGTAAAAAAAATCTACTGCCAATCATTAGTGGACTGGAGTTCCGCTGTGGCGACCCCTTACCGGGAAAATGCCGAAAGACAAACAACAACAATAACACTCATTATCAGTCAGCAGGAAAGAAATACATGAAACTTCTAATCTTTTTCTTTAATCAATGGTACCAGTCATTATTCTAAAACAAAGCATGAGCAGCACTGTAATTACACAGGATATGTATTCACACCCAACAGAGCACCTGTATATAGGTTCATAGCTTCATAGGTAGGTACTAGGCTATCTGCCCAAGGGCATTTATAAGCCTAGCCAGAATGTGCTGGCTTTCGCCTCCCTTTTAAATTAGTTTCCTGTGCCTCTGTCTAGCAGGGCCATTGAAGTGATCCCAGGGGTAAATTTACGATTTCCCATCCACTCGTCAAGATTTCTCTTGAAGAGAGTCAGTGAGGGGCTCTGCCTAACATGGATTGGGATTCTATTCCAGAGCACAGCTTAGCTGAATAAACAGGCCAAGTAATTAGTTTTCTGTATGAGACCATGTTAGTTATACATTTAGATCCATGAATTGCAATTTCATATACTAGCCAATAATCATAAAATACTCCTCTTTTGCCTTATATTTGACACTCCATAGACTGTTGACTCACTAGGGTCAGTGCATACAGCAAATACTTAAAGCTGTAATGCTAGAATACAATGATCATTCACTTATTACATGATGTTTTGAATCCTTCGTTAATCTTTTTTCTGAATAAAGGGTACCATTACTCATTAAGCTGATACCATGGTCCTGTTAAAGTGCTATTGTCACAGGTTTGTTTTGTTGCTTTTTGATTTTTTTGCTTGGTACTTCTTTTCAGATTATCGAAAATAGTTTAATAATGATTTATTAAAACAGTATGAGTTCATGAGAACATTTGCAGTCAGACAAAGAAATCATCATAAAATTAAAGCTCTGTGTAGCTGAAGATAAGCTACATTATTAAGTTGCCTACCGTAAACAAGGGTAGTTTCTGAACCACTGGCTTTCAGTCCTTTCCAAAGACATTTATAACCCCCCCTCCTACATGGTTACAGTGTTTGCTGACTCACTGTTTGCATTTCTTAGCTGCCATTTTTTCATACTGGTATATTTTAAGATAGATGCATAACTTTTCTGAAAGTGGTAGAAGGAGGCTAGTATATGCCTAGTGTTAAAGTTAGTAGTATTTCATGCAGCAGAGACACTTGCCTGGATAGTCATAATATGCATTTCTGGAAATCCTTCCAGGTTAAGAAGAGACAAGCTGATTACTCATATCTGTTTTATTAATCAGGCTGAGACATAGTTTCAGTGGGAACTCCACAGACAATGTCTTGCTAAGTGTCACACAAATGGAAAATGCAAAGTGAAGAAATCAAAGTCTGGATTAAAAGATAAAGCTTATTAGCAACTTGTTGAACTTATTCTTTGTACTAAACTACAAGATATTGACCTATGAGTTCCTAGAAGTCTTGAAGAACTTTGGGATATTCAGTCAGAAATATAAACAGATATATCTCTGCACACATAATGTATTAACTAGCAGAAAATCCAGAAATTATGCATGTGGTGCTTCTTGTCAAAAAGTTATGCTGTTGTCAGGAAATCATACAGTCTTGATTAAAAATGAAAGCCTGTACTACTCAGTACCCAGTACTTTGGAACAACTGAATTAGGTGAGAATACCCAAACATGACAGCACACATTATATAATAAACTTAAAAAAAAAACAGCATTGACCTGTATGACACAAAAGGTGCTTGTCCATGTTTTTAAAGGCTGCAAGCCATGGTGGTGCAGCGGTAGCATTGCTGCCTCACAGCAAGAGGTTCTCCCATTCGATTTTCTGCTGGAGTGCCTTCTATCTAGAGACTGCATGTCCTCCCCGCAGTCGAGTGGCATTCAAAAGACATGCATAGAATGGATGTGCCTTTGTTGAAGGTTGGGAGTCGAGCTGGTACCTCGGCACCCATAAAAAAAATCTAATGCCAATCATTAGCGGACTGGAGTTCCACTGTGGTGCCCCTTAACGGGGAAAAGCCTAAAGAAGAACAACAACATTATAGGCACCTGTTCCATGGGATATTCATGGTTGGACAAAGGCTATCTGCATATTTAGAGTACTAATAACTGACAAAGAGCAATTAAGTCAGTCTATCTGCATATTTAGAGTACTGATAACTGACAGAGAGCAATTAAATATTTTTTTATGTAATGAATAATGTCAGATTTAACCAAATCCATGCATTTATCTGTGTTGACAGACTGAGACATAAAAAGATGTTTCTTTTGTTTAAGAATATTATCCTGACACCAGTTCATACTCATTGTAGTAAACAGAATGATTAATGTACATAACCAGATACACCTATAAAATGTAGAAGGCTACTGAAGTGAATCAACTATCTGGTTCTAACCTTACACCAGGGAAGACCCAAGTAAGATTGAAAATGTTAGGTATTTAAAACATTACTTATGTGCTATAATGTTTTCACATAAGCTTTGGCAAAATATAACATGATAATAGTGTTTTATTTTGCTAAATGTTGGTTATTTCAAGTGTGTGTCCATGTGTTCATGTGTGTATGGTTATGTGTGTTTTGGCAATGTGGCAGGGGTTAGTCTGGTTCTCTAAAGTGCACCGTGTGTGTGTGTGTGTGTGTGTGTGTGTGTGTGTGTGTGTGTGTGTGTGTGTGTGTGTGTGTGTGTGTGTGTGTGTGTGTGTGTGTGTGTGTGTAGGGAGGCCAAAGATGGTTAAATGAGTTTTCTGTGATTCGAAAAAGACTCACTTTGGCAGAATCTGAGACCCTGCAGTCTGCAGTGCATCTTCTCTCAGCATAAGTCATCTGAGTCCATTTTAGTTGTTTTACTAGTTTAGTTTGGTTAAACCTACCCCCTCTACTTGCAATCCAAGTTATAAACCTACAATTAATAGGCCAACTAGCTCTCTCCTTGACTGTCACCTTAACATTAGAAGTATTAACAACAAGGTGCATGAACTCCATGCACTACTAGCTATCCACTCCCCTGAGATTCTCTGTTTATCTGAAACCTGGTTAAAACCTAACACTACAGACAATGAAGTGTTACCACCTGGGTATAACATATACAGGCTGGATCGTGCTTCCAGGAAAGGGTTGAGGAGTAGCTGTTCCCTATAAATCTGCATTGAATGTCACCACTGAAGCTATACAACCACCTCAAATTAACAACTCAGAGATCCTTGCCACCAAATTGCAACTTAATAAAAATAAATGTATCAATATCATCTGTATGTACATTCCCCCAGGAAATAATATAGCTACACTTGAAGATACCCTTCACTGGCTAACATGTCACTACCCCCAAGAAATCCTACTACTCGGAGACCTTAACATAGACTAGAACACCTGTTCCTCAGATTCCCCAACCACCCATGTTAACCTGCATGCATTTTCACAAATCATAACAACCCCCACCAGGATAGGTAAACATAACCAAAAAGAAAACATACTTGATTGGGTACTTATAAATAGTCATCCCCAATTGTATACCTCTGGGATCCTCCCTGATGACCTAAGCAATCATGTTCTCACCTATATAATTAAGCACAAAGCCATCAACCCCCAACAAGCATTACTCAGAACTGTAAGAAACAAAAAATACTTTAACCCCGACAAATTCCAACAAGAGCTAAACTCATGTAAATGGTTTATTCTAAGACACCTCCCCTTAGAGGAAGCAGTTGCTACTTTAACAACAAATTCCTAGAGATCCTTGACTCTCATGCACCCGTTCGCTCAATAAGAACAAAGGCAAAAACTGCACCATGGCTATCCAAAGAGTCTAAACTAAATATCACCCTTAGAAATAAGGCATGGGCATTATGGCGAACTACTAAAGACCCCCAAGATCACATTAAATATAGGCAATCAAGGAATGACACTAAAAATCCATTTTACAAGACAAAAAACTACTACTATAATCTACAGGAAATAAATCAAAATAACCCTCAAACGTTCTGGGCAGGTTTAAATAAACTATTACATCCTGGACAAACTTCCACTCCAATCCCTGCAGCCACCATTGATAAACCTTCTGAGGAAGTCTCCGACAGTTTTAACCAATTCTTTACTGGATAATTCAAGCCCTAGCTAGCCAACTACCTCCCAACTCCCCTGGCCCTAAGGATACCACCCCTAGAAACCAACTCACATTTAGATTCCTACCAGTTGCCACTTCACTTATCCATACCTTGATCAAAAAATTAAAACCAACTACATTCTCCGCTGATCAAATCCCTGCCGAGTATCTTCAAAAAAACAGCCGATGCCATTGCTTACCACATCTTGATACTAATCAATCAAACTAAAGCAGAAGCCAAAATCCCCACCATCTGGAAAATATCCTATGTAATCCCACTTCACAAAGGAGGTAGCTCTACTGTCCAGTTATAGGTCAATAGCTATATTATCCCCACTTGCAAACATTATGGAAAATGTATCCATAGACAAATGCTGCACCACCTAATTCAGAATAACCTCATGGCAGACTTCTGACCTCACCACAGCACTACTTCAGCCCTCCTAGCCTTCTCCAACACCATAAACCTTAATCGCAACAATAGTAACATATCCTCTGCCCTCTTCTTGGATCTCTCCAAGGCATTTGATATGATCGATCACCAACTTCTAATCCACACCCTGAAAACATTCTGCCTGGATACTAAAGCCCTTCAATGGTTCCAATCATATCTGAATGATAGACAGCCAGCTGTCCTTTGGCAAAACAAACTCTCTAAACTCCTACCCAACACCCTTGGTGTACCTCAGGGTTCTATACAAGGGCCCCTTCTGTTCTCCATCTTCATTAATGACCTTTGTACTGTTATCCCAAAAGTCAGCTGTATCCAATACACTGACAACTCCACCCTGATCTGCTCAGCCACATCTCCAACAGAGCTATGGTCAGCTACATAGACCATCTTCAACACAATTGAAAAAATTGGCTTTCCGGTCGTCGTCTGATCCTAAATCCAAAAAAAAACAAAAATGTTGCTTTTCTCACCAACACACAGGTCTACTGCATTCACCTTTACCATAAAATCTAATAATTGCACAATAATCTCCCCAGACGCCTCTACAAAACTACTAGGTGTTATCATAGATAATAATCTTAAATTCGACCAACATGTTAATCAATCCATCAAGACCATCAACAAAAAACTAGGGTCACTTTATAGGATAAAAGCCTTCTTCACCACTCCTGCTAGATTTGCCATAGCTCGCTCTCACCTACTTTCAACTCTTCTGTATGCATCCCCTTTACTACCTAATCTAAACAAGTCTGTCCTTAACAAACTCTCTGTTTGCTACAAACCACATTCCCAGATTTGCCACTGGGCTGCCTTATAGGATACATCATTGTATCACCCTAAACCAGCTTGGATGGCGTGAATTACCCAGCTTGATCCAGAATGACCTACTGATTATTGCCTATAAAATCCTTTACAATCTGGATAATACTCTTGCTCTTAAAAATATTATCACCCCCTATAACAATCCCAGACCTCTTCGATCTTCTAATAGACCACTAGTTCAGACTATCAAAACTAATAACTCTGCCGGTGACTCTCTCATCGCCAACTCTATAGGCAGATCCTGGAACTCTCTCCCAGCTGATATTACTTTACTTACCACCCTGAGTCAATTTAAGACTAGACTCAAACAACATTTGACACTAAACTGGCTATGTGAATGTAGCAAACCTGACTAACTCTCCTCTAGAATGAGTTCAAAACAGTAATTTAGCCTACCTGTGTCACTTAATCTTGACCTACACTCGGGATTATCTCTAACCTAGGAACTTGTATAACTAATTTAGGTATGTAACCATTGTAAATATCATATCTGTAATCTTAACTGAATGAGTTAAAAACAGTATTTTAGCTTACCTGTGTTACTTAATCCTGACCTACTCTAGGGAATATCTCTAAATCTGGAACTTCTATAACTTCTTTAGCTATGTAACCTCTGTAAATATTGTATCTTAAACTTAACTGCTTGTTTAGGTATGTAACCACTGTAAATATTGCATCTGTAATCTTAACTGAATGAGTTAAAAATCAGTATTTTAGTTTACCTGTGTTACTTAATCCTAGCCTACTCTCGGGATTATCTCTAACCCTGGAACTTCTATAACTTGTTTAGGTATGTAACCTCTGTAAATATTGTATCTTAAACTTAACTGCTTGTTTAGGTATGTAACTACTGTAAATATTGTATCTTAAACTTAACTGCTTACCTTGGAGCTTTTCTCCCTGGGGCACCACTGAAAATGGACATGTATCCAGTCGGACTATCCCGGTCAACAAATGTCAAATAAAATAAAATAGTTCATTTTTATATCTGAGTCACCAACAATATAGGCAAAGGTAGCGTTTTGGTTGCAGTTTATCCAGATCTGGTAATGTATCTGTTAAGTGTGTGGTAGGGAAATTAAAGGATATAGGGTAAGACCTGAAATAGTGTCAAAGATTAGAATATTTCTGTTAATTAGCAGATGGCAGATTTTTATAGAAGAAACATAAGGGAAAAAGTCAGTAAGTAGCAAATTATGTATGGTTCACTGGCTGGGACTATTTCTGTGTCAGATATTACACGGGCGTCTCAGAAGAAAATAATTTGGAATATAAGAACAAAAAAGCTATCAAAGGAACTTAAAACACTATCATGAATATGAATGAAGCAGAGAGGGACAGAAAGAAAGAGAGAGAGAGAGAGAGAGAGAGGATGATGGAAGAGAGGGAAATAGTATACACAAAAAAGGAGATGAAATTATTTGAGATAGAAGAAAGGCTGTAGTGACTGTAAATTAAGGTACAGATCTTGAAAGAGTGCCTAATAGAGGAGCTACATCACACTAAGATGGTGGAAAAGATTTTAACTTTCAGAGGGAAGTACAAAGAAGGGGATTAACTGGTGAGGTACAGGTGAGGTGGTTATTTAATTATTACACGGGTTGCTGAAAGACTGGAAGTTTAAGGTGTGGATGGCAAAAATAAATTTGGTTGATAAGGGTGCATTAACAAATTCTAGAGAGAGATAAGCAAAATTTTAGGAAATAGTAAGACAGACTACAGAAGAACAGGAGTGAGTCAGTTTAGATAGTATTCTGAAGGGGAGAGCAGTGACAGAGAATAGTAGGAGAGAGAATAATAAAAAAGCAACAAATAAGAGTACAGGTAGCAACAGGGATAGAAGCGATACTTACTAGTGGGATAAAAAGGTGGGGTTACCAAGTTCAATGTATGTAGCCACAGTGTAGGTGTTATAAAGTTGGCTTCTTGTTCCTTTCGTTTATCTTCAAGCTTCTAACAACTCCTAGATAAATCATGCCTGCCTTCAATTTCACCTGTTATACATCATTAACCTCCTATTTTTTATACTGTTCACATTTAACAAGTCTAAAGTTAAATTTCCCTTTACTTTTTGTTGCTTATATCCAACAATTTTCTTCTTCTGATTTGTTTCCCAATAAATCCTTCTCCTGTGCCATCCCCATCTCCATGTCCTTTTCCTGCATCACTCAGTACTTATATGATTCTACACTTCTACTTTAAATGTATTGTCATGCATCACTATGTTTCTGTAAATGCACATTTTGCATCTGCACAGTAGCATCAGTAATGCTCATTTCACCATTGTACACATTTTCACGTAGGTAACTATCATGCTCCAGTGCAATAACATAATTTCATACTTGTTCTTCATTTTTCCTTCCTCACTCTCAGTCCCTTCTTCATCAGTGACTGTGATTGTCTCGCAGTCAGACCTCAAACCAAACATGTCCTTGTCTACCTTTTGTACATAAAAGCTTATGTCTGCACCCCCCCCCCCCACATTGTGCACACTCTCATTTAAGAGAAGACTGAAAAGTATGTGGCTGCCACCAGTACTTTACAAAACACATATCTACCATTTATTATAGCAGCACTTCACAAATATAGTACCCTGTCTTCTTTCACACACATTTACTCACACCTCATACACCTCAGTCTAGAGTATCCTTTCAGCAATATATTTTTAGCCACAGAAAATACATTAGCACATTTCTCCCTGAAATATTGTCTAATCTTATCTATTGATTCCTCAGAAATCCTGAAATGAGCATGTAGCTTTTTCTGTTGATACATAACACTGATTATTTAATAACTTTATTACAGATTATAATATTTCTTCATAAATAGAGGTGATGCCAGAAAACAGTTATTCAACATTCCATAACTTTTTGTGAACTACTTCCTTATATATCCTTATCCAAATTTTCCAGAATGTAAACATCCAACAGAATATGATATAATCAGAATATAATTTTCCCTCCTTAATCCCATAATACAACAAATGTACATCTATATCATCTATCAGTACTTGAGACAATGTTTATAATTTAGTAAAAGCTTGCCAAAAATATTCACCTCCTCACATTCTAAAAGAGATACACTCAATTGCTTCTAGATTTCCACATGAAAATAATCTTTCCTTATATTATTCGTATAACATTCCAGCTTTAGAGGCTAACTTTTTATTTGCGTTAAGGTACCATTGGGTTTCGGGTGTTCTTCTAGGTTTGAGCCTTTTTCGCTTGCTAACTTTTTATGTGGTAACCTATAAAAATGATTTCTTGACAAGTGATGTTTTTTTGACAAATCTGCATTCTTTTCCAAAATTTCCCATCCTGACTCAGGATATATTTATATAACACTTGTTTTGTCCACTTTAAAGTTTCCAGTGAAACAAAGCATACTGTTATTTCCTAGTTTTTGACTTTTTAAAAGAAATTATGCATGTCTGTATCTTTTTAACATTTTTGAAAAAAAAATCAGCCTTTCACAATATTTCCATTTACTTTTCATTGTACAGTACTTTCCTAAGTATTGCTGACAAATATTGCTACTAATCTTTGCAAATGCATTTAGGAAAACAGCATAATAATGCAATAGTGCATTTATCATTCTTTATCTGCCATTTATCTCATCTTGATACAATATTTCCTTTGTTATGGAATATAGTTTCCTAATGTAACCACAACTCTGTTAAATATACATAAAATATAAATATAAATATAACTTAACATCAACTTTTTGTCATATTACACAGGAAGCACTCTACATTTTTGTGCTCTAGCTTGCATCTTAGTCAAAATATCTTCCCACTGACTTTTAATTATCCCAAAACCAAATCCTAAAATTGAAAACGTTTTGAACAGAAAGGCATTACTTTTAAAATGCCATCATATATAACTCCTTCACTTTTACTTGAACTGATTCTCAGCCCTAGCTTCATTGATATATATTGTACCACTATCTTGATTTATTTCAGTCTTTCAGCACTTTCCACATATAAAATTATATCTTCAACATAAGTTAAAAATGACTGTAAATTTCAATTGCAATACCAATTTTACTCTGTTTTAGATTAATACAACAAAATACATTTTCAATCCAAAGAGTAATGTACTTAGAAAGTACCCCTGCTGAATTTTATATTTCATTAATATGGTTTTTTGAGCATAGCCATTTATTAGTGGTTAATCATATGAAAGATTATAAATGTCTGCTGTCTGCAATACATTTTTCTTGATAAACCCTAATTTCTATCATATCTGCAATAATAAACCATGAACTATGACGCTGTCAGTGTGTCAATGGTGGAACAGGTAAGCATATTTGCCTTTTATGCTGGAAGGCCAAAAGTCTGTGATTCTAGTCCCACTCCAAGTAATTGGATTGTTAACCCTGTAGTGCAGCATTAGTAGGCACTGCTCTTCTGAGTGTGTCATCATTTGAACAAGACATTAAATTGAGATCACATCTGCTTGACTTGGGGGTAGCTCAGGTGGATGTAAAAGATCACTTGGTACCTACAAATATGGTTAGGGAATGTTCCCCTGATGCTCTGGCCAAATTTCCCATAATAGTATAAATATCACTTTGGGTTTTCCCTGAAAGGAGGCCACTTGCCTAATGGATTACCCAGGTCAACAAAGGATAAAAAAATACCTTTATTATATTCAGTTTCCATAGTAGCCCCACTTCTCATCCCAAATGAAGTTGTCTCATATGTTCCTTTACCAACAACCACAATACTCCCGATACTCCTAAAACATTATTAATACTTTGCACTTTGCCAGGTTAAAGTAACCTATTTGATCCTGTGTTTTATGTATCATATATATCAATTTTTTTTAATCACATTTCAACAGTGTCGCTCGTCCCCTAATCCATGGAAGACAAGCAGGTGGGGTAATTTGTTTAAGATGCTTTATTGTATAGAAACACATCAGGATGGAAAGCAGCATCAGTAAATATAAATGAGCCGATTGACAAATAGAGCTTACACACATACATGCTTACATCTCAACAGCTTACTACAAAATGGCACTTTGTCCCTGAATGTGCTCAGTAATCAATACGCTTAGCACATGCCCACAGGAAGTTTCTTTAAGAGATATGCACACTGATCTGCATCCTCCCTCTTAAAGAAAAGATTGCCCTTTATCAAAATAACATTACAGTTAAACATGCATCAATATAGACGTTAGAAACAAAACATAATGTTCATGTCATAGTTGTTATATATGTGGAATATGGTCTGGTGATATCACCAAATTTCGTAACATAACAATCAGGACTGGGTTTAGCAACAGTGACAGGTTTCGATGAACAGCTCATCTCAGGAACTTTAGGATTCATCACAGGAATGGAAATGTTCTCTGGAACTTCTTCTGGAACTGGAACACCGGACAACTCACTCTAAGATAAAGAGTCTTTCTCACAGGCTATGTGCTGTGGTATAGGCTCGGACACAAGTATCAAATGCTTCCAATTCTGCGTAATGTCTGCTCCTTGTGATTCCGCAATGTACAATCTCAGCTCTGAGCAAATATTCTTCATGACACCATCTGATCATAGCCTTTGGACATTTGCATCATTACCACTTCTCCTCTCATAATGGATTGAGCAGTTTGCTGGTCTTATCATAGTAGGACTTCTAAATTAAATGCTTCTTCAACAGATTGGCTTTCACTGACCTGTTGTTCTTGACACATGGAACCAACAAGTGACTACTGATGGGTAATGTGGTTCTTGTTTGTCTCGACAGAAGTCTCTGAGCAGGTGAACCAAGATATTTATCACGAGGAATGTTTCTGAGAGTCAAGAGATTCAGGAAAATATCACTTATTGCCTCATTTTGACTTTTCTAGTAACTGCTTTGCACTTTGAACTGCACGTTCTACCAAAACATTTGATTGAGGATTCTCTGGGCTACTCATGACATGAGTAAAGTCCTACTCTTTGGCAAATCTTTTGAATTGTTGGCTTGTAAACTGCGTGCCATTTTCAGAAATAACTTTGTGTGGAGATCCATGCACTGAAAAATGATGCTTCATCTTACTAATGACAGTACTGGATGCTAGATTGGGAAGTAGGTCAATCTCGAACCAATTGGAGTATAAGTCTACTAACACCAAGTAATGTTGACCACTCCACTCAAAAATATCTGTGGCTACTGTCGACCGAGGTAGTTCAGGAATCTGGTTCAGCTGAAGTGGTTCTTTCTGTTGATGTGGCTTTGTACTATTACAGACAGAACAAGATGAAAGTACTCTCTCAATATCTTCTGACATAAAAGACCAAAATATTGGTCCTCTCACCCTTCTTTTGGTAGAGTCTGCTCCTGGGTGATCTTGATGTAGGATAGTAATGTACTCTTGTTGCAAAGACTTGGGAACAATAACTTTATCATCTTTCATGATGATACCATTGTCAGCTAAAATATCATCTCTGCATGGAAAATAAGGTTGCACTTCTGGAGGCACACTAGATTACTTTGATGGCCATCCTTCCCTGAGAAAGTGGGTGAACTTTTGTAAAACTGGATCTGTGGCTGTATGATCTCTGAGCTCATCAAGACATATGGACGAAAAAAGTTCTCACTTCCATGACTTTAAAATCAAATTGCTCATTGTCATGCTGCTCAGTGGCACTTCTGGGTAATCTGGATAATGTATCAGCAAAATAAAGAAGTTTGCCTTTCTTGTAGACAAGATTGAAATTGTACTTTTGCAATCTCAACATCATGTGTTGCAATCTGGCTGGAGCTTAGGCTTTCTCAAAATAGTAACTAGAGGTTGATGATCTGTTTTGATCTGGATATGTCTACTGTACACATAATCATGGAACTTGGAACATGCAAACACAATTGCCAAAAGTTCTTTCTCTATCTCAGCATACTGCATTTCAGCTTGGGTAAGAGTTCTGAATGCATAAGCAACAACTTGGTCCTCATGTAGAATGACTGCACCAAGACCAAATTTCAAAGCATCACATGAAAGAGTAACTGGCTTGTGGGTGTCATAGTATCTGAGAGTAGTTGGACTGGCAATTCTCTGTTTTAGGACATCAAATGCCCTCTGGTGCTGTCCTAACCAAGACCAAGATACTGTACATCTTTATGTGTTAGCCCTCTCAGTGGTGTGGGTATTTGACTCAAGCCTGGAATGAACTTGCCTAGGTAGTTAACCAAGAAAACGTTGCAGGGCTTGAACATTGTCTGGAGCTGGCATCCTGAGAATGGCTGTTTAATAAAGGGGTCCAGCCGTAAACCTGAAATGGTGAACAAATGTCCAATGTAAGTGACTTTTCATAGCCTGAATTTGTACTTCTGTGGGTTGAGCTTAAGATTCACTTGACGTGCTCGTTCCAGAACTTTTCTGAGTTTTCTGTCATGCTCAGCTTCACCATTACCTCCTAGCAATATGTTGTCTACTATAATAGCACAAGGATACCTACAAAAAATGTTTCCATTGCACGTCGAAAGACTTCACTTGCAGAATTTATCCCAATTCTCAGAAAGCTGTACCTTCCAAACGAAGTACTGAAAGTAGTCAGCAACAAAGATTTCTTGTCAAGCAAAATTTGCCAAAATTAACTATTTGCATCTAACACAGAAAAAACAGTGGCATTTAGCACCAAGGCTGCAACTTCTTCAGCTGTGTGCATCAGATGATGAGGTCTTTTCAGTTCCTTGTTCAAATCTTGTGGGTCAGTACTTATTCTGATGCCATCTGAGCTTTCCTTATGAGCTATCACCATGGAAGATACCCACTCAGTTGGTTCACTAACTGGACAAATCACACTTGTTGCACCATTTTATCTAGTTCAGCATTGACTCTAGCCTGCATGGCTATTGAAAATTTTCTGGCTGACCTGATAACTGGACTGACATCTGGGTCTAACTTCATGGAGTACACATCTGGAAGCTTGCCTAGTTTATCTTCAAAAAGATCAGCATAGGTAGGAAAAAATATGCTGGGTAAAATTGGAGCAGTGGTCTTTTAAGCTAACATGGTGAACTTTCTTGTTAAATGAAAGCAGTCCCATTTTCAAAATATCTCTGAGGCCTAATAGTGACTGGACATGCCTTCTGACCACATAAAATTATAAGTCATAACTTCTACCCACAGATTAACATGAAAGCAATACTGAACCTTGGGTTTGAATCTCTTCACCACTATATGCAGCAAGCTTCACACACTTTGCCAAATCAAGCCTTTTACCAGCACATACTCTAGCAAATATTTCTGCAGACATAACATTACACTTTGAGCCAGTATCAACTTTGAGATCTGTGGGTTTGCCATTTATCCGAACAGTACAAAATGCTTCATTCTTGGCTATGACAAAGGGAAATATTGCCAGCCCAACTGTCTGGAATTTTGTAAAGAATTCTGTCATTTTTGAAAAGTGATATGATTTATACAGAAGTATGTGCAAAGTACTTAGCTAAAATGTAACCACAGCATGCCCTATTGGAATAGAACAGGAATGTACCTGTGCTATTGTGACTGTTTAGCTGTATATGTTTAATGGAAACTAGAACACAGGAGGTTAACTTGAAAAATACTCAGAGAAAATTGTTGAAATTAAATTGTTTCATAACCACGTAATAAAAGAGATGTTATCTCTCATTTTCAGTGCAGTAGCAGACACAATGTCTAGAGCTAGAATTTTTTTGTATTGTCTTAAAAGAGAAGTAATTACTACGTTTGAGATGTAGAAATGTTTTATTGTTTTATGACTTCTAAGATCTGCAAACATCTGAGAGATATGCATTTTCCAAAGGGAGATGCTAAAATTATGTTAGTTTCTGACAAAGTGGGTTTTGTTTGGGAACTGAAGTCAGGTGACAAAAGGTGATGTCAAGCAAGCTAACCCAGCAGTAATAGTTGATATTAATTTAAGAATACTCTCAGAGAGAGACAAGGCATTTTGTATTTTGTCTTTAACTTAACAACATCAGCTGGAAATATCCACTCACTTCTGCACTTGCCTTGCTGTAAGTAAGTTTTTAGGGCATAGTAACTCTTTTAGATTTAGATAGGAATATAGTAAAGTGTAGCTTTGATGCTTTATTTATTTATTTATTTGAGGCTGTCCTGCAATGTTGTTTTAAATATTTCTTGTGATTTTGAACTCTGATGTAACTGATTACTTACTGAGTATTGTCTTTTATTGTTTAGTATTAAATATATTTAAACCTTTTAACTGTAGTTGGTCTGTTTAGAGATATTTAATCTCTTAAAGTACTTGCATATCTATTTGATGACACTGTACAGGCCACTCCTAAATAGCCTTGCTTTTGGTCAGACTACCATTTGGATTAATAGTAACATTACACAGTAGGACTGGACACTCTTTGTTAAGGGCCTTAAAGTAGCTAATAAGTAGTGGCTGGTGGCAGTGGAAACTACCTTATAGTCTGAGCAGAAGGGGGTATAACTAGTAAACCTGTATCAGCCTTTCCCAGGAGTGTGTGCGTGTTGTGTGCTTTTATATAAATCAAATCTCAAAAGGTTTGTGTGTCAACTACTTGGGCAGGGACATGAAGTCTAGTTGGAAAGAGAAGGTACTGGAGATCTTTTATGGCCACTCAGCTGAGATCTCAACCCTATAGTTATGCCAGTGGGGAGTCTTATTGGGTATCTGGAGAAAGACAGAGAAACCAGCACCAGACTGAATGTGATCTCTGTGTGCTCTTAAGGGAAATTGTACTTTACTGTGTTTGTATTCATCATTCTCCCAGTGTGTACATCCCCCACTGCTGCCAATGGTGAGGATTGAGGCTCCTTGACTACTGGGCCAGTGCAGGAGTGTGATTATCCACATCACACATTAATTGGCTTGTATTGGTGATCTACATATTAGCATTCAGTGGTGTGGATATTGAATTCCTGTAGCCTGTAAACAGTGGTCACTAAGGAAGGCGTTTGCACTCTCAATCTGCACACAGTGAACATTCAGAGTTTCATATAAGAATTATTATTTTTTTTTTGTTTTTTGTTAGCCTAGTTAGTCAGGGAGAGCAGGCAAGCATGTCAGCAGAGGAGTATGTCAAGCTGACAAGAAGGCTGAGATGTGCCAGGCTAAAGGACTGGTACATGCCAACCTGACTAAGGCAGAAATGATTGTAGCTTTGGGCACAGCTGTATCACAGACTAGCAGTCAGGAGGACAACAAAGCTGGCCTTGGAGATGTACCACTCTCAGAAAATGGACAGTTCAATCTTTCCACAGAGAACTTAAAAATCCATCTGGAGTTAAAGAGATTTGAACTGGAGGCCAAGCGTTTAGAAGTAGAAGCAGCAGAGAAGCCACAATGTCTGGAAGCTGAGAGGAATGAGAGGCAGAGCAAAATGAAAAGGAGATGCTGACTCTTCACCAGGGTCATTGAGGTAATGGGGAAGGGAGTAACTTAACCCCAGAAGCAAGAAAGATCAGTAAATTTCTTCCACAATTTACAGAGGGGGATAATTTTGATAGTTTCATTCATATGTTTGAAAGGGTATGTAAACAGTCTAATGTTGACCAAGGGCTCTGGGTACGGTTCCTGACCCCCTTACTCCATGGTAAAGCTGTAACTGCTATTTCTAAATTGTCTGATACATTATTGCTTAAATTATAATACTATAAAAAAACTGTCTTTGAGACTGCTTTAAGTTAATACCTGAAGCTTATAGGAAAAAAATGTGTGAGCATAGACACAAGGCAGATTAAAGTGTGTGCAAATGTATTGCTGAACTAAGCCACTTATTTCCATAGGTGAGTGAGTGGATTTCAGGTTACCCCTTTTGAAGGGCTGGCAGACATTTTGGTGAAGGAACAAGCTCTTAGCACTTTGCCTGAGGACATGAGAATCTGGTTAGCTGATAGGCAATGCAATACTGCAGATGAGTTGGGGAAGAAGGGAGACCTATACCTAGCAAGTTGGGCATCACTGCACATGAACGGGACACCTAGTGCTGCTCATGGGTCTAAGAGAACCCGTGGTGGGCAGCGCAGACATCTGCAACAGAGTTGAACAGTAGCAGGGGAAGCCATTATTCCAGGTACACATCCTAGACCAAGGGTTAAATGTTTTAAATGCAACCAGTGGGGCCATGTGGCATATAGATGTCCACGGAGGCAAGGTGGTGAACAAAAGGTGGGATAGCCAGTAATTGGGAATGACAAAATGCCAGCAGTAAGTTGTCTCGAAACAACAAGGGTATCAAACTACCACAAGAGTTTATATCCTATCTTAGCAGATATGAAAGAGGTCACTGCTAAGAGAGACACAGTCCCTGACCTAACCATTGTGAAGCCTGCAATGGTTAAATAGGAGCACTACTTGCTTGGACAGTCTACTCCAGTCAGAGCTTTAGGAGGGACCCCATTCCAAACACCTTTGGCTAGGGTTCACCTTGACTGGGAGGGTGGAAAGGGAAGCAAACAGGTAGGTATGTTTTTGGATACCCCTGCAGATGTCCTGATAGGGAATGATTTTACTAATGCAGTACCTTGTGTGCATGCAGTTACATGCAGTCGGGCTTGGAGACAAGCATGTGGCTCTGGTAGCCCAGGGGAGACCCAGACAGACCACACACTTTTAGCCAGGACTCATGAGGTGGTTTCTTCAGGGAGGGAGCTACCCAGTAGCAGTGAGACTGAAAGTGAGCCACAGCTGCTTGTGAGTACTGATGTTCCCTTGGGCAGAGTGATTGCAAGTGCAGAGGTGAGTAGTTGTACCCAGGCTGACAATGAGGCACCACTATCAAAGCATGTCAGAATTCCTGTGAAAGGGGAGCTGGGAAGGGTTACAAAGAGAGAGTTGAGACAGGTTCAGCTCTCAGAGCCAGCATTACAAGGCCTGAGGAAGATAGCCAGTGAAGCACCTGATTCTCAAGGGAAAGGAGAATCTATATACTGGGACAAAGGGTTACTGTATGAAGAGTGGACCTCTGAGGGATGACTAGGGGTGAAAGAATACAGCAGTTAGTAGTGCCCACAGCCTAACATCTGGCACACCCAACCATAGCCCATGATATTCCCTTTGCAGGTCATATTGGCATAAAGCATACCAAGAGACGTATTATGCAGAACATTTATTGACCTGGGATTTCTAGAGATGTAACAGGGTACCGAAGGACCTGTGAGCAGTGTTAAAAGGTAGGCAAGGCAGGAGACAAGATAAAAGCTCCTTTAATGCCTTTGCTTGTGATTGAGGAGCCAGAAGGTAGCTTTGGATATTTTGGGGCCTCTGAGTACCCCAAGTTCCACAGGGAAGAAGTATATCCTAGTGGTAGTAGATTATGCTACCAGATACCCTGAGGCAGTGGCATTGCCTCCATTGAGGCAGAAAAGGTGGGAAATACTTTGTTAGAAATTTTCAGCAGGGTAGGTTTTCCAAAAGAAATACTGACTGACAAAAGTACCAATTTCACGTCAGATGTGCTGGCTTGTCTGTGGAAGTACTGTGGGGTGAAGCACCTAAAGACCACCCCTACCATCCCCAGACTAATGGTCTTGTTGAGTAATTAAACTCTACACTCAAGACCATGCTGTGGACATTTGCAGGTCAGTTTAAGAGGAAGTGGGAGAAATATCTACCCCATCTGTTGTTTGCTTACAGAGATGTTCCCCAGGAATCCACAAGTTTTTCACTCTTCAAGTTGCTGTATGGGCATAGGGTGAGGGGCCCTCTAGATTTGATTTGAGACGAGTGGGAGGGTGAGTGTGTACCCCACAAGGAGTCTACTGTGGCATATTTACTAAACCTCAGGACAAAGCTCAGGGAACCCATGGGCTTGGCCAGGAATAACCTGGCAGGAGCCCAACAGCAGAAAAAGCTCTGGTATGACAGGAATTCACGAGCCAGAGAGTATGCTGTAGAGCAGCAGGTAATGGTTCTCATTCCTGTCAGACACAACAAGCTGCAGGCAGCTTGAAAGGGACCTTTCAAGATGGTGAAAAAGGTCAGTGATGTTAGTTACATGGTAGAACTGCTTTTCAGCAGGGAGGGCATAAATTGTACCATGTTAATATAATAAAATCTTACCATGATATTGAGGCCTTTGTGTTGAGTATTTCCAGTGGATGACAGGAGGAGTCTGAGGGAGATCTGCTGATTGATCTCCTCAGTGAGGCTTGGACTGACACCTAAGTGGAAGGTATAGCAATATCTCAGCAGCTATCCCCTACCCAGGTTAAGAATTCTGAGCAGGGTTACAGGAGTTTGGGGATATGTTCACTTCAAAACCAGGGTAGACCCACCTTGTGCAACACCATGTGAATATGGGACCCCAAAGGCTTATTCAGCATACCCAAACCCATATAGGGTACCTGAGAGGGTCAAACAGACTCTGAGGGAGGAGATACAGGAAATATTGGAATTAGGGGTAATCCAGAATCCAGCAGTCCCTGGGCCTCTCCAGTGGTGCTGGTACTAAAGAAATTTGGTATCACCAGGTTCTGTGTGAACTGCAGGAAATTAAATAGTCACACTGAGTCAGCTGCTTACTCCATGCCTCGGACAGATGAAATCCTAGAACAGCTGGATGGGGCTAAGTATCTTACCACTATTGATCTTACCAAGGGTTACTGGCAGGTGCCCTTGATTCCCAGTGCTAGAGAGAGGTAAGCCTTTGTGGCTCCTTTTGGCTTGCATGAGTTCACAAATATACCCTTTGGAATAAAAAATGCCCCAGTGACTTTTCAGAGGCTGGTAGATCATATCCTAGCAGGAGCAGGAGATTTTGCCCTTGCTTAACTAGATGATATTGCTATATACAGCTATTCCTGGCAAGAGCACCATCAGCATGTCAGGGAGGTGCTGGACAGACTACAGAGGGCAGGGGTGTCCATTAAGCCCAGTCATTTTCTGGTGGATATGGCAGAGGTCTCATACCTGGAACATGGAGTGGGGAGAGATAAGATGAGGCCAGAGCCTGCCAAAGTGGAAGCCATTAAGGCATGGCCTGCCCCTGTTATCAAAAAGCAGGTGAGGGCATTCTTAGTGACAGCAGGGTACTACAGAAAGTTTGACCCCAATTATAGTACCATTACTGCTCCCCTCACAGACCTCACAAAGTAAAACAAGCCAGATAAGGTAGTGTGGACCCCAGCATATGACCAGGCAGTCTAGAAGCTTAAAGGAGCTTTGGGAAGACATCCTGTGTTAGCCAGTCCAGATTACAGCAAAGAATTTGCTGTGCAGGTGGATGCTTCAAACCAAGGGGTGGGGGATGTACTCAGCCAGGTTCCTCAGAGGAAGAAGAGCACCCAGTGGTATATCTCAGTCATAGGTTCCACCACAGGGAGGAATGTTATGCAGATGTAGAAAAGGAATGTCTAGCCATAGTGTGGGCACTACAAAAATTTCAGCCTTATCTGTATGGAAGGAAATTCTCTGTAGTTGCAGAACACAACACAGCTACATAGAGCCAGTCAACAAAATGCCAAGTTAATAAGGTGCAGCCTAGAGCTGCAAGCATATGATATGACAGTGCAGCACTGCAGTGGAGTTAGCAATGCCAATACACATGGGAACTCAGATAGGCCCAACCCTCTCCACCAATGTTTCTCAAGAGTCACTTGAGAATATAGCTTGAGTTTTTAGGAGGACAAAGTGCGACAAAGAGAAAAACTGCCAGCCCAGATGTCTGGATTTTTGTAAATAATTCTATGTCATTTGTGAATATTGATATGATTTATACACAAGTGTGTGTAAAGTACTGAGCTAAAAATGTAACCACAACATGTCCTGTTGGAATACAACAGGAATGTACCTGCACTACTGTGACAGTTTAGATGTATATGTTTAATGGAAACTGGAACACAGGAGGTTAACTTGAAAAAATTTCAGAGAAAATAGTTCAAATTAAATTGTTTCATAACCACATAATAAAAGAGATGTTATCTCAGTTACAGTGCAGTAGCAGACACAATGACTAGAGCTAGAAGTTTTATTGTATGATTTTGAAAGAGAAGTAATTACTAGGCTTGAGATGTAGAAGTGTTTTATTGATTTATGACTTCCAGGATCTGCAAACATCTCAGAGATATGTATTTTTCGCATTTTTTCCTCTCTCTATCCCCTAAATCAACAATCGGTCCCATAACGTGCTTTGGCCAACACAGGTTAGTAATAACTCCACATCAACAAAGTCCACTGACTGAACCTAACTGGAAACACCTGCAGTCAAGACCCTTTGTGTGTGCCTTCCTCCACTTTTAGAGACTGTATAAGTTAGCAATAATGCCATATCAACAAAACTCACTGACCGACCCTGCTTGGAACCATCTGCAGTCAAGTCCCTTTGTGTGTGCCTTCCTCCATTTTAAAAGACTGTATAAGTTAGCAATAACACCACATCAACATAACCCACTGACCGACCCTGTATGGAACCACCTGAAGTCAAGTCCCTTTGTGGGTACCTCCCTCCATTTTTAGAGACTGTATAAGTTAGCATTCTCAACATCCACAAAGCCCACTGACTGACCCTGCCTGAAACCACCTGCAGTAAAGTCCCTTTGTGAGTGCCTCCCTCCAATTTTAGAGACTGTATAACTTAACAATATCTCCACAGCAACAAAGCTCACTGACTGACCCTGCCTGAAACCACCTGCAGTCAAGTCCCTTTGTGAGTGACTCCCACCATTTTTAGAAACTGTATAAGTTAGCAATAATGCCACAGCAACAAAGCCCACTGACGAACAATGCATGAAACCACCTTTAGTCAAGTCTCTTTGCGGGTGCCTCCTTCCATTTTTAGAGAGTGTATAAGTTAGCAATAACTCCACATCAGCAAAGCTCACTGACTGACCCTGCCTGAAACCACCTGCAGTCAAGTCCCTTTGTGGGTGACTCCCACCATTTTTAGAAACTGTATAAGTTAGCAATAATGCCACAGCAACAAAGCCCACTGACCAACAATGCATGAAACCACCTGTAGTCAAGTCTCTTTGTGGGTGCCTCCCTCCATTTTTAGAGACTGTATAAGTTAGCAATAACTCCACATCAGCAAAGCCTACTGACCGATCCTTCCTGGAACCAACTGCAGTAAAGTTACTTTGTGGGTGCCTCCCTCCATTTTTAGAGCCTCTATAAGTTAGCAATAAATCCACATCAACAAAGCCCACTGACTGACCATGCCTGGAACCACCTGCAGTAAAGTTCCTTTGTGGGTGCCTCCCTCCATTTTTAGAGACTGTGTAAATTAGCAATAACTCCTCATCAACAAAGCCCACTGACCAACCCTGCCTGAAACCACCTGCAGTCAAGTCCCTTTGTGGGTGCCTTCCTCCATTTTTAGAGACTGTATAAGTTAGCAATAATGCTACATCAACAAAACCCACTGACCTACCCTGCTTGGAACCATCTGCAGTCAAGTCCCTTTGTGGGTACCTCCCTCCATTTTTAGAGACTGTATAAGTTAGTATTCTCAACATCCACAAAGCCCACTGACTGACCCTGCCTGAAACCACCTGCAGTAAAGTCCCTTTGTGGGTGCCTCCCTCCAATTTTAGAGACTGTATAACTTAGCAATATCTCCACAGCAACAAAGCTCACTGGCTGACCCTGCCTGAAATCACCTGCAGTCAGGTCCCTTTGTGGGTGACTCCCACCATTTTTAGTAACTGTATAAGTTAGCAGTAACGCCACAGCAACAAAGCCCACTGACCAACAATGCATGAAACCACCTGTAGTCAAGTCTCTTTGTGGGTGCCTCCATCCATTTTTAGAGACTGTATAAGTTAGCAATAACTCCACATCAGCAAAGCCCACTGATCGACCATTCCTGGAACCACCTGCAGTAAAGTTCCTTTGTGGGTGCCTCCCTCCATTTTTAGAGACTCTATAAGTTAGCAATAAATCCACATCAACAAAGCCCACTGACTTGGAACCACCTGCAGTAAAGTTCCTTTGTGGGTGCCTCCCTCCATTTTTAGAGACTGTGTAAATTAGCAATAACTCCTCATCAACAAAGCCCACTGACCAACCCTGCCTGAAACCACCTGCAGTCAAGTCCCTTTGTGGGTGCCTTCCTCCATTTTTAGAGACTGTATAAGTTAGAAATAATGCTACATCAACAAAACCGACTGACCTACCCTGCTTGGAACCATCTGCAGTCAAGTCCCTTTGTGGGTACCTCCCTCCATTTTTAGAGACTGTATAAGTTAGTATTCTCAACATCCACAAAGCCCACTGACTGACCCTGCCTGAAACCACCTGCAGTAAAGTCCCTTTGTGGGTGCCTCCCTCCAGTTTTAGAGACTGTATAACTTAGCAATATCTCCACAGCAACAAAGCTCACTGGCTGACCCTGCCTGAAATCACCTGCAGTCAGGTCCCTTTGTGGGTGACTCCCACCATTTTTAGTAACTGTATAAGTTAGCAGTAACACCACAGCAACAAAGCCCACTGACCAACAATGCATGAAACTACTTGTAGTCAAGTCTCTTTGTGGGTCCCTCCATCCATTTTTAGAGACTGTATAAGTTAGCAATAACTCCACATCAGCAAAGCCCACTGACCGACCATTCCTGGAACCACCTGCAGTAAAGTTCCTTTGTGGGTGCCTCCCTCCTATTTTAGAGTCTATATAAAGACTATATAAGTTAGCAATAACACCACATCAACAAAGCCCACTGACCAATCTTGTCTGGAACCACCTGCAGTCAAGTCCCATTGTGGGTGCCGCCCTTTATTTTTAGAGACTGTATAAGTTGGCAATCTCTACATCAACAAAGCCCACTAACCGAGCCTGCCTGAAACCACCTGCAGTCAAGTCTCTTTGTGGGTGCCTCCCTCCATTTTTAGAGACTGAATATGTTAGCAATAACTCCAGATCAAATAAGTCCACTGACCAACCCTGCCTGGAACCTCCTGCAGTTAAGTCCGTTTGTGGGTGCCTCCTTCCATTTTTAGAGACTCTATAAGTTGGCAATAAATCCACATCAACAAAGCCCACTGACTGACCATGCCTGGAACCACCTGCAGACAAGTCCCTTTGTGGGCGCCTCCCTCTATTTTTAGAGAATGTATAAGATAGCAATGACACCACCTCAACAAACCCCACTGACCAACCCTGCCTGTAACCACCTTCAGTCAAGTCCCTTTCTGGGTGCCTCCCTTTATTTTAGAGACTGTATAAGTTAGCAATGACTCCACATCAACAAAGCCAACTGGCCAACCCTGGCTGGAATCACTTGCAGTCAAGTCCCTTTGTGGGTGCCTCCCTCCATTTTTACAGACTGTATAAGTTAGCAATAACTCCACATCAACAAAGCCCACTGACCGACCCTGACTAGAACCACATGCAGTCAAGTCCCTTTGTGGGTGCCTCCCTCCATTTTTAGAGACTGCATAAATTAGCAATAACTCCACATCAACAAAGCCCACTGACCAACCCTGCCTGGAACCACCCGCAGTCAAGTCCCTTTGTGGGTGCCTCCCTCCATTTTTAGAGATTGGATAAGTTAGCAATAAAGCCACATCAACAAAGCCCACTGACCGACCCTGCATGGAACCACCTGCAGTCAAGTGCCTTTGTGGGTGCCTTCCTCCATTTTTACAAACTCTGTGACAAAGGGAAGTACTGCCAGCCCAGATGTCTGGAATTTTGTAAATAATTCTATGTCATTTGTGAATATCGATGGCCGGGATTCACTAATCCTCCGTGTAAGACTAACTAAGTCTTACTCGGAGACTGCAGTCTAAGAGTATGATGTCATCGCGTCATGCATATGCATGAGGGCATGCTGACTCAACTCTAAGGCTAACACGGAGCGTGCAAGAGTGCAGGGGGTGTGTCAGACTGCCGAGCAGTCCAAATATCCACGCCCCTGCAAGTGCCTAAACTGCAAATGTCACCAGACATGAGCGAGTCTGCTCAAATGTGTATATCTCCTACACTACACTCCCCCACATTCCAAACCCGTGTACAAATATAATAAAATGGAAAACCTTTTTTTTTCTCATTCCCAATATAGCTGCCTGTATTTGCACATGTGTGCCCATTGCTTAGCTACAGTTAGCAGTTCAGACATCAAAGAGGATAATAAACTACTTATATGCAAATTAAGCCACATAGCAAAAGTATAGTGGTAGAGCCTTCGCACAAAGAGGAGGCATTCCCGGTTCGAGTACCCCCTTCCCATTTTCTGTAGTAAATCTGTGCATAAAAATTATTCCTGACATTTACCTTTTAAATATTAGTAAAATGCATTGAAATGGCCTATGTAGTAGTAAACGATATTATAGATATATATAATATATATATATATATATATATATATATATATATATATATCAGAAGGTGAAATGGTCATGCATACTGATAAATTCATAAGTAATGTATCTTAAGCAGAGTGAAGCACTGCTAAGCAAAGTTTACCAGTATTAAGCATATTTATGTATAACTGCTCATAGCTAAGCAGTACTTTAACTAGCGCAATAGCTTTGCGTGGAGCTGCGCATCGCACAACTAGCGCAAACAAAATACGTTTGCATGGAACTGCGCACCGCGCTAACTAGTGCAATGTTGGGCAACATCGGGCAACGTTGGTAAACTTAGAGCAATGTTGGGCAAAGTTGAGCAAAGTCAGCTAAAGACAGCCACACCTCCTAGCCGGTCAGGCCAGTAGTAAAATAAAAAGCAATGACAGGCCTCGAACCCGGGATAGTGTGCACCATAATCACAGTACTAAACCACTAAGCCATGACAGCATTTGATGATCATGGACTGTTAACACACATATACATATTAATCAAAGTTTACCCAGTGTTAAGCAGGTGTGCACTCAGCTGAGAATTTTCAAATCCGGCCAATCATAAATAAGTGTGGGAAATGAGGCATATTTAAGCTCCATAGGTGGGAATACTTGCCATAACTGGTTGCAGCACCCATCTGCAGGCAACAATGGCTGGTGTTGTAGAGGGCTCTCACTTTCGAGTGCAACGGTGGGGCATTGAGGAGTCAAAAGTGATGGTTTGGCTCCTCATCCATCATCATGATGCTAGACTCCTGCTGGGCCAATTCCAGGGCACAGAATACAAAGTGGAAGCCTGGAACCATCTTGCACATGAACTCACCAGTGCCACAGGCATCCCTAAGACTGGTGAGCAGGTCAGACACCACCATGCAGACCTGAAGAGACGCAAGCAGGACCAACTGAACCAATGGATACAGGAGGTACGTGGGATGGAAAATGCCCCACTACTGTGTAGGTAGCTATGGAATGAAGTATGTAAAAATTGCTAGTGTAGTCGATAGTATGGATAGGTATATGTCTCAATATCACTTCATTTACTTCACAGCTGCAAGTGTCCGTGCTGCGAATCAGCAAGCCTATGCTGATAGGCTGCTAAGGCTGCGCCACCAGGCAGGTTAGTAATTATTTTGCATGTATTGTTATATAAAATAAGTGAGAGAGCCTGACAAAACGTGTCGTAGCCCAATAATAAAGGTATAATAAGGCTTGAATAACCTCTCTGCATGTACTGTTATGTAAAATAAGTGAGAGAGCCTGAAAAAGAGTGTTGTAACCCATTAATAAAGGTATAATAAGTCCTGAATTATTTCTCTGCATGTATTGTTATATAAAATAAGAAAGAGAGCCTGAAAAAGAGTGTCGTAAACCATAAATGAAGGTATAATACATCTTGAATAAGTCGTCTGCATGCACTGTAATATCAAATAAATGAGAGCGCCACTAGAAAAATGTGTAACATAATTAATAAAGGTATAACTCCTGTAGTGTGTCCGTGTCACTTTCTTCGAAATGTTGATGTACTCTTGCAGCATAGAAATAGTAGTGTTGTATTAAGCGCTGTCAACCCGCACTTGGGTAGGCCCATAGAAAGTGGATGAAGGGAGTGCCAGTATCTGTTAAGCATATATACAATCCTCAACTGTTGTTTCATGGCTGGCATGTATAGGTAAATCTGGCACATGAGTAGCTTGTTATTGTGTTCCCCAGAAATGTCAGTGTGCTGCTAGAAATGTAGGAGGCTGTTAAAATATAACTGATAATGTCACCTGAACACATCCAGATATGTAGACAAATATAAATAAAATATATAAATACGTAGCAGTAACATCTGTATCCTGGACAGTTTGTATGTCAGATACAGGTCAGGTATATAAGGAACTAGCAAAACCCAGTTCACAACTTAATGGACATTGTCTAGTGTAATAATACATGTAGGGGATATATACCTGCAGTCAATAGGAATGTAGTGTAAACTATAAGTACATATAAGTTGTTAATGGAGGTATCTTTTTACACCCTACTGTATGTGCATAAACAATGCAATTCCACACCTCAATGGGTATGTGTAATCTCAAAACATTTATTGGGACATGTGTCCTATTGATTTATAAATATCCACATTTACTTTGATGCATGTGCCCTGTTCAAACACCACAATCTTGGTGGCCTGTTGCAACCAATCAATCCTGCATGCTGTTGGAATGTCCACTGTTGTTCTATATATGCATGTGTTATGCTTGCTGCTCAACTGTTGGAACTCTGGTGTGTTGGGTTAATGGGAATATTACTGCATGCTGTTACAACTAATTTGGAATGCTGTTGGCTGCTACCAACCCATATTGTCATTAAATCCTCCTAAACATAGAACATATGGGAAGGCCGTACCCAGTGGACCCACCTGTCCCACCTTAGCTGGCGATGGCACCTGGCACCAGGCACCAGCAGGTCCGGTGCCCAGCCTGGGACCTCCTCCTCCATTGGACCAGTGCCACCTTTGGGTGGAAGCACTGCAGGGGATGGGGCTCACCCCCCTGCAAGCGTGGCTGAAGGAGGGCTACCTATTACCCTCTGAATGGTCCATGCTGTGGTGCATAGGGAGATCGAGCTTTTAGTCACTGCTCCTCTACGCCAGCTCGAGGCAAGAGTGGTGTGACTCATGGGTGAGCCTGCCCCTCCTACGCAGCCACCAGCACAGCCACCCTCCGGGCTGTGAAGGTGCAGTGGTGACTGCCCATGGGTGGGGATCTCAGTTCCACTGTTGCCATCCGTGGGCACATGGGCTTGCAATTTTCAAACATCCTTCCCCGTCAACGGTGTTCACCCACCCCATGTGTCATATTCCACCCCTGTATGCATCTTGTTTGTCTTGTCTGTTTACCTCCCCAATCTACCTGCCAAAATATACCTACTTCCCCTACCCCACATTCCACTCTCACCTGAAAAAAAAAAAAAGGGCAATCTGCTCCCACAAAAAATTACACCCCCATACATAGTTGCCCATTTTGCACAAATGTCCGCTGAACACATAAACTGAAATTTAATTGGCAGTACAACATACATCGTTGTCCTCACCCCTCAGGGGTGGAAGGTTTCAAATTTCCCTCCAAATTACTAGTATATGCACAGCTGTTGCTGTTAAAGAAATGGGCAGCTATGGAACTTCCCTACACCCATCCTGCACATCCCAAGCTGTTTTCCCTACTGTCTTTCCCTCTTTGTGCCCCTTTTTCACCACATTCCTATCTTCCCATTTTCTTTTCTTTCAAAGAAATGAGCGCGGGAGTTAGCGGGAGTAAGCACTTTTATGCAGTATTTAGCGGGTTTGCGGGAGTGTGTCCTTGTGTGCGCTTAGCTAAGTATTGCTAAGCATTGTGCAAACCCACACAAACCTGCTTACAACTGCTTAAAAGTGCCTTAGTCACCCTGAATATGAGGGGCCTTGTTCTGCTCAGCAGCAAAATAAAACACCACTGTCAGTCTCGTACCCTGGACCTTGGACACACTAGACTGCATGAAGTACCACTAAACCACAGTAAATATACATCAGGTTGTTGCTGAAATATATATATCATGCATCAGAATGAGTGAATATAAAGGAAAGATAGGAATGCCATAACACAAAACCTTTTCTGTGGAACTTTACCAGCAGTTGTTGTGGAATTGCATTACATGACTATGATAACAGAACCAGACATTCTAGCAGTAAATAATGTTACAGCAGCACTTTACAACCCCCACACAGTATCATAGCAGGACAATCCCCACCCAAATGTACAAAATACCTGTGTGTTCAAGGTACAGCAAGGATGTAGGTAGGCATACTCAGTACTGGAATTGTCCAGTTTTCATGAGCATCCTGTGATAATGTCAACAAAACAAAAAGCACAAACTGTGCAGAAGTGAATGCATTAATATCCACAGTACAGCAGTCCCCAAACAGTTCAGGTACCAAATGAAAACATCTCAATAACTACGTATGTATGGCAGCTAATTGTATAAGTAGAAAAAAAACTACATACTCCCATGTATCTTGAGTTAGCATTTTTAGGGGTGAGTACAATTATACACTGTCAACTGTGTACTGGAAGTGGCAACATTCAGGCCTGAGTACAACATTCAAATCACTGGCTACACCGCTCGCAACAGTTATGAGAAATATATCAACCTTCTGACTTACACAACGGTGTCCAGAGCAAACAAGCACGGTCCCCACTTTGGAAAGCTGAAAGGGCTACGCCTACCTGACTTAGCAATTTATAGCATTGGGTTGCTATGACAGTGAGTACTGCAAGTACCACACAGCAGGCTGCATGCAATTGTCAAATGGTGGCCACCAATTGGTGCAGAGGCCATCACATGCACATGTGCAGATACCTATAAAAGCAGGCTCTACTTGCTGTCCTCACATGCACTCATTTCATTGCAAGTACGGAGGGAGGGAGAGAGAGAGAGAGAGAGAGAGAGAGAGAGAGATGGACAGACACAGACAACAGCAGCAGGAAAAAAGAAAAAAGATCAACAAAAAATATATTGAAAGTAAAAGTAATATATTGGAAAAAAAAAGAAAAACTAAAAGAATATATTGAAAAAAAATATATTGAAAAAATATATATTGAAAAGAAAAATATATTGAAAAAAATAATATTGAAAAATAAATAATATATTGAAAAGAAAAAAATAATTATATTGAAAAAAATATATATATTGAAAAAATCATAAGCTATAAAAATAAAAGTTATTACAATACACATGAAACTGACAAATATGAACACATACAAAGGAAAGGTATGTAACAGCTATGTATTTACTGGCATGTAGTAGATGTTTATGAAGAGTACTCTACATAGTTTGAATCATCCATATGTAGCAGCAGTACATATCTATGCACAGATGCCCTGCATAACTACTAGCATGGAGAAATCAGTGTGTAGCTGTGTGCAGTGGGATATGACTGTGACATATGTCGTTCAGCATTAAATGTCAAACATCTGATCCATGTTATCGGTGTTCTGTACAATAGTGTGTACAATGTCTGTTTGCGGGAGTAGCGCATACGGTTATATAAACATGGATGTGACAGAGTAACAAATGCATGATAGTCATATTAATGTGTAGCTTAGCACTGACAACAGCTGTACAGGCTAGTATGCTAATTTAGCATTTGCAGCTATATATACACCCTCTAATATTACTGTGTGCTCACATGTGACACCTGTTCATGTTGCAGTAAGGCCCAACAGGTCAGCCGTGAGGTACATGAATCTACAACAGTGTTGACCTTGTGTGTGTATGGCACACACATATGGAGAGATCTGTCTGTGTGAGATATATTAGCATCTGTACATGTGCATAGAGCAAGGGACATACTGCAACTGTTTGTGAAGGGTGGACATATATATGTTGTTGAAGGTTGTTATGTGCATATTTCTATGTAGGTTGTAGTGTGTGGCAAACAAGACAGCATACAGTGCTGTTATATGACATGTGGTGGTTAAACGCTGCTCAACATCCAGGAAATTTATAGTGGTTTCTTGAAAGTTTTTTGTAAACTTTAAAAATGTTGTAGTTGAGTTAAAATAATTCACTAGTTGGTCTTCTTCTTCTTTTTTTCTTTTAAGGATGATAAAAATATCATCCAGGAATCTTCTATAACTAACCATGCTGTTAGCCCAATGGCTGTTAAGAATGTAATTGTTCTCCCAGTGGGCCATTACCAAGTTCGCAAAACTTGAGCCCACTGGTGAGCCCATTGCTACTCCGATTTTTTGTATAAATAACTTGTTTTCAAATAAAACAAAGTTATTTTTCAAGATGATGTCAAGAAGTTGCTCCACTAAGTTACTTTCATTATCATTTGCCCCCTTAGACCTAATGAAATCAACTACCCATTCTATCCCTAGGTTGTGTGGAATGCATGAGTATAAATCACATACATCAACAGTTAGGAAATTCACTGTGTTATCAAAAACTGTGGACTGCATACATTCCAAAAAGGACCAAGAGTCCTTAAGGATTTGATTTTCCATACTTACGTGTGACTTATATACAGATGGTCTGATAAATATGAAACAACATACTTATCTAACAATGTTGGCCCCAAGGATCCCAAAAATATTTGGGATCCGAAGCTACACAAAAACCTATTGAATCCACCACTGAGAGCACTGGTGGATGCAAGACAATCAATAACATACCCATGTGCCAAACTAGTGGACTTTATTTTAAAAAATATGTAAAGGAAACAAAGAAGAAGCAGACCAACTAGTGAATTATTTTAACTCAACTACAACATTTTTAAAGTTTACAAAAAAACTTTCAAGAAACCACTATCAATTTCCTGGATGTTGAGTTGAGTAAAAATAAGGATAGATATACGGCTAGAATTTTTAGAAAAGACACATATTCTAACAGTTTCCTCCACTTCACCAGCATGCATCCTCGCCACCAAAAGAAATCTGTGGTGAAAGGACAATTGGTCAGGGCAGCGAGGATGGTTACACTAAATGAGGAATTTGAAAAGGAATGTGACTTTTTATACCACATGTTCTCCAGTAGGGGTTATCCTGCTTCATTTTTGGACAACATTTTTCAAGAAGTGGTTGACAAAAGAGAGAAGGGGATATACAAACCAATTTTGGGTAGTGACCTAGGAACAAATACGTTAAATACGGTCAATGACTGTGAAGATTGTGTTAACAACACAAACCTTGACATGACTAGTAGTGTAGACCAGAGTCTTGTGGATAGACCTAACACCAATCAGAATTTTATGATTGCTTTCACATTCACCTATTGCCCAAAGGCACTGGACATAGGGAAGATAGTGAGGAAATATTGGTGTTATTTATCTTTAGACAAGGATCTTTCAAAAATTTTAAACTTCATCCCAGTAATATCTTATAGAAGGGGTATTAACATGAAAAAACTTCTTGAAACTAAGTCTAAAGCCATGAAAACCAAAGGGGGCACTAAGAAATGTGGTGCATGCAATTACTGCAGTTATATAGAAACATCAGATAAGTTTATTATTAGGAAAGAAAGTTACTATGTCAAGGAATCATACAACTGCAACTCTAGGTCTATTGTTTATTTGGCACAGTGTATGCAATGCCCATCATTCTATGTGGGCAAGACAGATAGGCATTTGCGTGATAGGATCTACGAACATACCTATGCAATAGTAAGAAATAAAAACGAAAACGCCTTGGCTAGACACTGTGCTGAAAATCTGGGTCATACATTTAAGTTTATGGTTATTAGTCAAATTAATAAGTCTTCAGTAGAACATAATTTTGTGAACGATAATTATTTGAAATTGGAACTTGAGAAAAATGAATTAACCTGGCAACTACGTTTAGCTGCTTGCAGAGAGCCAGGTTTAAATGAACTTTGTTCAACTGCATGTGTTTTAAAGATTAAAAATCTATTAAGGTAATTTTTTGGTTGCAAGTACTATTTAAAGACTAATGAACTTATATTTAAGATGGAATAATTAAAGAGTGGTAGTATTAACCATTTAGTTTATTTGGACATAATGTCTATTAATTAACTCTTATCTTATTCTAAAACAAACTACCCACAGGAAGAATTCATATATAACAGGAATATCTAGTTGTTGCACTTGCCACGGAACGCTTTGTACATTCCTTACACTTTTATATTTTATACATTTTTTTTACGTTTAGCTGCTTGCAGAGAGCTAGGTTTAAATGAACTTTGTTCAATTGTATGTGTTTTAAAGATTAAAAATCTATTAAGGTAATTTTTTGGTTGTAAGTACCATTTAAAGACTAATGAATTTATATTTCAGCTGGAATAATTAAAGAGCGGTAGTATAAACTATTTAGTTTATTTGGACATAATGTCTACTAATTAATTCATCTTATTCTAAAACAAACTACCCATAGGAAAAACTCACATGTAACAGGAATATTTAGTTGTTGCACTTGTCATGGAACGCTTTGTATATTCCTTACATTTTATACTTCACCATTACATGTATGTCTTATATTTGGTAAATATTATACAATGTTCAAGTATTATAGAATAAGTTTTTGTATGTATATATATGTTTTTACATTTTAACCTGTTATTTTTATGCATAAATAGGAACGAGGGCTACTGTCTTTTTAAATCATTGGATTTAATGTTAGTAATTTGATGTTAAGCACCTGCACTGACTTATGTAACGTATATTTAAACACAAGTTGTAGTAGTCTTGGCTGTTGACTGAAGAAGTTCTGACATTGTTCGGAATGAAAAACGCTTGTAGCGTTTTACATTTACTTATTTTATTTATTTCAGCTGTGTAAATAAAAGTGCTTTTTTCATCGGTGCACTATTTTTTACGAAGAAAAAACATCTTTCAACACGTGTAGTGGTTTACAGTAACAGGAAACCATCCTTCGCTGTTGGTGTTGTCAGCGGTTGCCTAATTCAAAGTGTTTGCCATTGTGTTCTTGATAAATAATCCTGATGATTGTATGGGAGATAGGAAATACACCCCAGGAATCACCTCTGTGCCTCTGCTTGACAGGACCACATGAAACGTACTTACCTGTGTGTCAAAGGCCAGGGTAGCATATGTCTAGACTTCTATAGGCCCTAGGGCCAATAGCCTATTACCTACCTATGAAGCAATACATACCCACATGTACTTGTTGCTATAATTGCTATTTGAGGTTGACTGAGTGTGATGGTGAATGTGTTAGTGAATGTGTCAGAGTTCTGTATATGTGTGATAGCTTAGTGGGAAACTGTTTCTGTCATGGTGTTATGTGTTCTAGCTGTGATCCCAGCAAAAGATGTGTATGCAATTGCTAGGCAGAAAAATCAGTATGCCATATGGTCTGATGTAGTCCCTTGGTGTTGACTGGGGTGGCCCATTGTAGGCTAAAGCAGTACATGTATGCTTATTGAGTGTTACTGCTGGTGAATCCAACTCATGTTTGAACTGTAGTACTACATGAAGCTGTATGCCTACACAGCACAGTATGGTGTATGTCTACATTTCTTGGAACTACTGTTTTGTGTGTTCCCTGTAGTCCTCACAGATTACATACCTCAGGCATAAGGCTTTGTAACTACTGACACACCGTACTGTATGGTACACAGGTAAAGGTCATCTGGGTTGCCATACCTTTGTGTCTGGTATGTATGTCTGATGTGTGTGTGGGTATGCCTGTACCATGGCCTCGGTCATATGTGTGTTACAGGATATAAGTGCGTATCTAGCAACATGTATAGTCTGGTACAGCAGTATGCCACCTATATTAATGAATGTGCACATATGATAAGCAGGGGGTTGCCATCAATGACTAGTGTGGTATACTGGTAATACTGTAACTGGACTTTACAATCATTGCAATGGAATACGTATTTCCTGATGCATTATTTTGATATATACCTCCTGTGGCTAGGTGGTGCATTGTGTCACGTACAGTGTGCCATGTACTGTTGTATAGTCTTACATACTGGTTTATCTTTTTTGCTGTGCAAAACATGGTTTGATATATAGAGTGTGCCAGGCACTGTCAGGTAGTTGTGGGCTGAGCACTGATATGTGGTATTGAAAGTGTGTATCCTCTGACAGGCAATAGGTTGCTATATATGGCAGTTATTTGATATCTGTACTTTAGAATGTTGTGTGCCACATGACTTGCTCACACATATTGTTTCATTGTCTTCCAGGGTAATGGCCCATCATCATAACCCCACCTACAGCATGGCAGAGGAGGAACAGATAACAACAAGCCTGGTGCAACACTATGCCCTGCTGTTCTCCAGAACCAGCCAGGACCAGCATGAGCGGACTGCACTGTGGTAAGATCTTGTCCGTAGGGTAAATGACATAGGCATGCATAACTGGACATATGAGCAGGTACGCCATCACTGCAGTGATTTAATTAGACATGTCCGGCAGTGTGCGTCAGATATCTGTAGACATCAGCTTGCCACAGGTGGTGGGGTAGCCATCCATCCCCCCTCACCAGAGTGGAGGAGCTGCGCCTGAGCCAGGTGGCTCTTGGCCAACAACAACAACAACAAGTAACATGTATCATCATGGAGGCCTGAGCCACCCAGCAAGTTGACATGGAGCATGCAGGTAACATGGCATAGCTGTAGACTACTGTTACCTCTATTGGTAGAGCATGCTCATGTGAGATGTGTACTGTGTAGTTAGAGGATGTGGTGCCTAGTGTTGTGCAATACTAATAATTAGGAATGTAATCTGTAGGCCTGTGACCGTCAACCGTTGTACTACTGTAAGACTGCAGACACACAGTAGCAATGCCACAGTTGTTGCCACTGACAAACTGTCTCACATACTTGCAGGTCCCTCTGGTGTGACAGCAAGGCAGCAGACTCATGCTGGTGAGTGTGTTCTACATTTAATATTGCTAATTAAATGTGCATGTCATTGGTGAGCTGTAGGCCATGTGCATGTAACACACTTACGCATAATGCATGTGTGCATGTTTGCTGTGAGACTATGCACATCCCAGTAACGTGTGTAGCTGCCTAAAACACATACAATACACAGAGCATCCCACACAATTGTGGCAACACTGTAGTGGAGATTGAATAGGCAGAGGCAATACACATGCACACAACATACACAACTTTGTCATACGCAGTACACGTTCACATGCTACACATGGCATATTCAGACACCAGCTGTAAGGTCACACTCCAGTATCCCAAATGTCATCTGCACAGCATACATAATATACCTGAGGGGCAGATGCCTCTCATGTGGTTGGGCGACACTCTTCAACACATAACACATTCATGTTAGGCAATGCCCCCTATTGGGCACCATACAAACCCATGTAACAACTGGTTGTGAAATGGTGAATGTAGCCATGGTACAGCAGTTCTGGTACAGCATGGTATGTGACAGTCTGTAACACATTAGCAGCCTTGAGTGACCACATGATGCTGCATGATGATGACTCATGGTACTACACCCCATCCAGTTACAGTGACCACAGTACTACACATAACATTAACTGCTATTCACCTCAATGTTGTGTGTGTGCAAACATATGGACCGATACACAATACGCATAGCAATCACCTTTTGTAGAAAGTGACACATATATATCTTGTAATGCTAATGAGTGTATAGGTCACATGACACAAACTGTGTATGTGTGATGTTTAATATTGCAGTTGTGTTGTAGCATACCATGTCATGGCTGGCATTGACATGGCCACAATATGTCCTACACTCAACATAACCACTGTACAATGGCTATGTTGAGCAATGGTATTCCATCAGGTATACATGCACCACTCATCCTGTGTGTATACATAGCATGCATGTGCTAAACCTTGTGTCCACATTTATCTGCTAAGACATAGATGTTCTAATCAGAAATTGATATCTATGTGACATACAGATACACATCCAGCCATGGTATGTATACCTGTGAGTGATGGTGTACAGGATATTGCAGAGCTTTTAATACTTACACAGCAATGTTGTGTCTATGTACAGATTGCATTCCAGGGTGAGGCCAATCACTGAACAACAACACACATGCATCAAAGCCATGTATACTGTTATTAGCAAGGGCTGTCTACACCCGCACTGCATACTGTTGAGCAACACACGTCCTGCATGCTGACATGTGTGATATAACTGTTTGCCTTGTGATACTGTACCCCACCATCACCCGCTATTGAGTACATTCTGGATTGCTGGTGGTGTGTGTGTGTGTTTGTGTGTGTGTGTGTGTGTGTGTGTGTGTGTGTGTGTGTGTGTGTGTGTGTGTGTCTGTTTTAGTGAGGAGTGCATTCATGTGCATGTGTGCATGTGTTCATGTGTGCATGTGTGCATGTGTTCATGTGTTCATGTGTTCATGTGTGTATATGTGCATGTGTTCATGTGTTCATGTGTGCATGTGTGCATGTGTGCCGACATCATGTACAGGTCGTAAAGTGTTTCCTGTCTTCCTCTCAGAGGTGCTGACTTTGGACTGTTTCACTGCAGCAGGGAAAGTGATGTCACTGAGCAAAATAGTGATAATGATGATTGGTGTGTTGAGGCACAGGCATGTTTGCCAGGGTCTGTCGTTGGGCTACCAATCAACAGTATATAAGTGTCCACCCCATCCATGCACACAGTCATACTGCCAATACATCCATCACCAATGCCCTTAGCTGAGGGACAGTGTACAGTCAGCATTGTCCAGGACAGTGTGGTATCCATGGCACATGCATCCCGACACAGTGGCCATACCCACATGTCTGGAAGTGTACCATATAGGCAGATATCCAGGGGTTCTCATCAGAGCACTGCTGCTCATCATGCCACTGGCAGATGTGCCACAGGTCTTACAACCTCATGCATGTTCCAGGCTGTCATGGAGGCACAGGCACATATGGAACGGTACACTAGACAGGAACTAAGGGCACAGAGGGCACATAACACCACCGTAATTGGCAGTATCCGTGATCTAGCTGGTGCCATCCATAATTACACTGAGGTCACTGATAGACGTTGGGGAGAGACATTAGACATGAGATGCCCTCCGCAATGTCATGTCAGGACAGTGCAGGACGGTTGAGTCATCGACATGGATGTATGCCAGCAACATCAGCAGCTGGCAGTCACCATGGACGTCCTTCAAGCCACAGCCGCTCCCATAGTGCCTCTACCAGCCCCAGCAATGTTGGAGGTGGGCTGTCTATAGAACGTCCTAGAAGACCACGTGCAAGTGGCTCTGGACAGTCCCAGCAGGGACCTGGGTCCAGTGTACATCCATCTACCTCTGAGGATAGTACCCAGTCTGGCTTAGTACCTGATAGTGTCAGTAGCACCCCTGCCTGGCACAGGTACCATATCCGTGGCCAGAAACGGTAATCTGTAAAGCCTCTCAGGTACAGTCTCTGGCTGTCCCACAAATACCCGTATATGGCAGCCACATGGTGGAACTGTGTGCATGCAGACACACACACACATAATCCAGACACCTAGGGCTAACACATACCTACACACATTACATCAACATTGGCCCATAGCAGTTTACTTGCCCCTCACACACACATACACACACACACACACACACACACACACACACACACACACACACACACACATACATGTTGATTGGATGGCTCACTGTAGGCCTCTGGCAAACCAACAACACACCGTGTGCATATGATGAAACCTGTGCCACCTCCTGTCATCTGTAACATCGATGCAGGAAAAGGTTACCATGGTGCTGATGCATAGGGTGTCTTTATAGCAGTATAGCAATGTTAGCATGTTGTCAGCGGTAGAGTGTAATGATATGCTTGAAAGTGCAGCTGAGCAGGCATGATGCATTAAAGCTATGATTGTCATTGTAGTGTTGTTTAGCCAGTGTTAGTTCCAATAGTGTATTGTCGTCCCACGTGCCACTTGGCTGATGTGTGCAGTATTGGCAGCATGTGTTAGATTGGATTTTTGTAAATAATTTTTTGCCATTTGTGAATATTGATATGATTTATACAGACGTATGTGTAAAGTACTGAGCTAAAACTGTAACCACAGCATGTCCTGTTGGAATAGAACAGGAATGTACCTGCACTATTGTGACAGTTTAGATGTACATGTTTAATGGAAACTGGAACACAGGAGGTTAACTTGAAAAATTTCAGAGAAAATAGTTAAAATTAAATTGTTTCATAGCCACATAATAAAAGAGATGTTATCTCTCAGTTACAGTGCAGTAGCAGACACAATGACTAGAGCTAGATGTTTTATTGTATGGTCTTGAAAGAGAAGTAATTACTAGGTTTGAGATGTAGAAGTGTTTTATTGATTTATGACTTCCAGGATCTGCAAACATCTCAGAGATATGTATTTTTCGCATTTTCCTCTCTCTATCCCCACAATCAACAATTGGTCCCATAACGTGCTGTGGCCAACACAGATTAGTAATAACTCCACATCAACAAAGTCCACTGACCGACTCTGACTGGAAACACCTGCAGTCAAGACCTTTTGTGGGTGCCACCCTCCATTTTTAGAGACTGTAAAAGTTAGCAATGTGGTGCTGCGGTAGCGTTGTCACCTCACAGTAAGACATTGTCCTGTTCGATTCTCAGCTAAAGCGTTTTCTGTGTGGAGACATGCATGAATGGGCATACCTACATTGAAGGTTGTGCATCAGGCCTGGCAAGTCGGTACGTAAAAATCTACTGCCAATCATTAGCGGACTGGAGTTCCACTGTGGCAACCCCTAACAGGGAAAAGTTGAAAGATACAACAACAACAACCTCCACATCAACAAAGCCCACTGACCGACCTTGCCTGGAAACAACTGCAGTCAAGTCCCTTTGTGTGTGCCTTCCTCCATTTTTAGAGACTGTAAAAGTTAGCAATAATGCCACATCAACAAAACCCACTGACCGACCCTGCTTGGAACCATCTGCAGTCAAGTCCCTTTGTGTGCACCTTCCTCCATTTTAAGAGACTGTATAAGTTAGCAATAACACCACATCAACAAAACCCACTGACCAACCCTGTCTGGAACCACCTGAAGTCAAGTCCCTTTGTGGGTACCTCCCTCCATTTTTAGAGATTGTATAAGTTAGCATTCTCAACATCCACAAAGCCCACTGACTGACCCTGCCTGAAACCACCTGCAATAACGTCCCTTTGTGGGTGCCTCCCTCCAATTTTAGAGCCCGTATAACTTAGCAATATCTCCACAGCAACAAAGCTCACTGACTGACCCTGCCTGAAACCACCTGCAGTAAAGTCTCTTTGTGGGTGACTCCCACCATTTTTAGAAACTGTATAAGTTAGCAATAACACCACAGCAACAAAGCCCACTGGCCAACAATGCAGGAAACCACCTGTAGTCAAGTCTCTTTGCGGGTGCCTCCCTCCATTTATAGAGACTGTATAAGTTAGCAATCTCCACATCAACAAAGCCCACTGACCGACCCTGTCTGGAACCATCTGCAGTCAAGTCGCTTTGTGGGTGCCTCTCTCCATTTTTAGAGACTGTATAAGTTAGCAATAACTTCACACAAACAAAGCCAACTAACCGACCCTGCCTGAAACCAACTGCAGTCAAGTCTCTTTGTGGGTGTCTCCCTACATTTTTAGAAACTGAATATGTTAGCAATATCTCCAGATCAAATAAGTCCACTGACCAACCCTGCCTGGAACATCCTGCAGTTAAGTCCATTTGTGGGTGCCTCCCTCCATTTTTAGAGACTCTATAAGTTATCAATAAATCCACATCAACAAAGCCCACTGACTGACCCTGCCTGGAAACACCTGCAGTCAAGTCCCTTTGTGGGTGCCTCCCTCTATTTTTAGAGAATGTATAAGTTAGCAATGACTCCACCTCAACAAACCCCACTGACCAACCCTGCCTGGAACCACCTTCAGTCAAGTCCCTTTGTGGGTGCCTCCCTTTATTTTAGAGACTGTATAAGTTAGCAATGACTTCACATCAACAAAGCCCACTGACCGACCCTGCCTGGAATCACCTGCAGTCAAGTCCCTTTGTGGGTGCCTCCCTTCATTTTTACAGACTGTATAAGTTAGCAATAAATCCACATCAGCAAAGCCAACTGACCGACCCTTCCTGGAACCGCCTGCAATAAAGTTCCTTTGTGGGTGCCTCCCTCCAGTTTTAGAGACTATATAGAGACTATATAAGTTAGCAATAACGCCACATCAACAAAGCCCACTGACCAATCCTGTCTGGAACCACCTGCAGTCAAGTCCCATTGTGGGTGCCTCCCTTTATTTTTAGAGACTGTATAAGGTAGCAATCTCCACATCAACAAAGCCCACTGACCGACCCTGTCTGAAACCATTTGCAGTCAAGTCGCTTTGTGGGTGCCTCTCTCCATTTTTAGACACTGTATAAGTTAGCAATAACTTCACACAAACAAAGCCCACTAACCAACCCTGCCTGAAACCAACTGCAGTCAAGTCTCTTTGTGGGTGTCTCCCTCCATTTTTTAGAAACTGAATATGTTAGCAATAACTCCAGATCAAATAAGTCCACTGACCAACCCTGCCTGGAACCTCCTGCAGTCAAGTCCCATTGTAGGTGCCTCCCTTTATTTTAGAGACTGTATAAGTTAGCAATGACTCCACATCAACAAAGCCCACTGATCGACCCTGCCTGGAATCACCTGCAGTCAAGTCCCTCTGTGGGTGCCTCCCTACATTTTTACAGACTGTATAAGTTAGCAATAACTCCACATCAACAAAGCCCACTGACTGACCTTGCCTAGAACCACCTGCAGTCAAGTCCCTTTGTGGGTGCCTTCCTCTATTTTTAGAGACTGTATAAGTTAGCAATGACTCCACCTCAACAAACCTCCTGACCAACCCTGCCTAGAACCACCTTCAGTCAAGTCCCATTGTGGGTGCCTCCCTTTATTTTAGAGACTGTATAAGTTAGCAATGACTCCACATCAACAAAGCCCACTGACCGACCCTGCCTGGAATCACCTGCAGCCAAGTTCCTTTGTGGGTGCCTCCCTCCATTTTTACAGACTGTATAAGTTAGCAATAACAGCACATCAACAAAGCCCACTGACCGACCCTGCCTAGAACCACCTGCAGTCAAGTCCCTTTGTGGGTACCTCCCTCCATTTTTAGAGACTGTATAAGTTAGCATTCTCAACATCCACAAAGCCCACTGACTGACACTGCCTGAAACCACCTGCAGTAAAGTCCCTTTGTGGGTGACTCCCACCATTTTTAGAAACTGTATAAGTTATCAATAATGCCACGGCAACAAAGCCCACTGACCAACAATGCATGAAACCACCTGTAGTCAAGTCTCTTTGTGGGTGCCTCCCTCCATTTTTAGAGACTGTATAAGTTAGCAATAACTCCACATCAGCAAAGCCCACTGACCGACCCTTCCTGGAACCATCTGCAGTAAAGTTCCTTTGTGGGTGCCTCCCTCCAATTATATAAAGACTGTATAAGTTAGCAATAACGCCACATCAACAAAGCCCACTGACCAATCCTCTCTGGAACCACCTGCAGTCAAGTCCCATTGTGGGTGCCTCCCTTTATTTTTAGAGACTGTATAAGTTAGCAATCTCCACATCAACAAAGCCCACTGACCGACCCTGTCTGGAACCATCTGCAGTCAAGTCGCTTTGTGGGTAACTCTCTCCATTTTTAGACACTGTATAAGTTAGCAATAACTTCACACAAGCAAAGCCCACTAACCAACCCTGCCTGAAACCACCTGCAGTCAAGTCTCTTTGTGGGTGCCTCCCTCCATTTTTAGAGACTGAATATGTTAGCAATAACTCCAGATCAAATAAGTCCACTGACCAACCCTGCCTGGAACCTCCTGCAGTTAAGTCCATTTGTGGGTGCATCCCTCCATTTTTAGAAACTATAAGTTAGCAATAAATCCACATAAACAAAGCCCATTAACTGACCATGCCTGGAAACACCTGCAGTCAAGTACCTTTGTGGGTGCCTCCCTCTATTTTTAGAGACTGTATAAGTTAGCAATGACTCCACCTCAACAAACCCCACTGACCAACCCTGCCTGGAACCACCTTCAGTCAAGTCCCTTTGTGGGTGCCTCCCTTTATTTTAGAGCCTGTATAAGTTAGCAATGACTCCACATCAACAAAGCCCACTGACCGACCCTGCCTGGAATCACCTGCAGTCAAGTTCCTTTGTGGGTGCCTCCCTCCATTTTTACAGACTGTATAAGTTAGGAATAACTCCACATCAACAAAGTCCACTGACCGACCCTGCCTAGAACCACCTGGAGTCAAGTCCCTTTGTGGGTGCCTTCCTCCATTTTTACACACTGTGTGACAGAGGGAAGTACTGCCAGCACAGATGTCTGGAATTTTGTAAATAATTCTATGTCATTTGTGAGTATTGATGGCCCGGATTCACTAATCTTCCATGTAAGACTAACTAAGTCTTACTCGGACACTGCAGTCTAAGAGTATGACATCAGCGCGTCATGCATATGCATGAGGGCGCGCTGACTCAACTCTAAGGCTAACACGGAGCATGCAAGAGTGCAGGGGGCATGTCAGACTGCCGAGCAGTCCAAATATCCATGCCCCTGCACGTGCCTAAACTGTAAATGTCACTAGACATGAGCGAGTCCGCTCAAATGTGTATATCTCCAACACTACACTCCCCCACATTCCAAACCCGTGTACAAATATAATAAAATGGAAAACCTTTTTTTTCTCATTCCCGATATAGCTGCCCGTATTTGCGCGTGTGTGTGCGGTTTTGCCCATTGCTTAGCTACAGTTAGCAGTTCAGACATCAAAGAGAATAATAAACTACTTATATGCAAATTAAGCCAAATAGCAATAGCGTAGTGGTAGAGCCTTCGCACAAAGAGGAGGCATTCTCAGTTCTAGTCCCCCCTTCCCATTTTCTGTAGTAAATCTGTGCATAAAAATAATTCCTGACATTTACCTTTTAAATATTAGTAAAATGCATTGAAATTGCCTATGTAGTAGTAAACAATATGTTATATATATATATATATATAAAAAGGTGAAATGGTCATGCATACTGATAAATTCATAAGTAATGTATCTTAAGCAGTGTGAAGCACTGCCAAGCAAAGTTTACCAATATTAAGCATATTTAAGAATAATTGCTCATAGCTAAGCAGTGCTTTAACTAGCGCAATAGCTTTGCGCAGAGCTGCGCATCACTCCAAATAGTGCAAACAAAATACGTTTGTACGGAGCTGCGCACCGCTCTAACTAGTGCAACGTTGGGCCACACCTCCTAGCCGGTCAGGCTAGTAGTAAAATAAAAAGCAATGACAGGCCTCGAACCCAGGATAGTGTGCATCATAATCACAGTACTGAACCACTAAGCCGTGACAGCATTTGATGTTCATGGACTGTCAACACACATATACATATTAATCAAAGTTTACCCAGTGCTACGCAGGTGTGCACTCAGCTGAGAATTTTCAAATCCGGCTAATCATAAATAAATGTGAGAAATGAGGCATATTTAAGCTCCATAGGTGGGAATACTTGCCATAACTGGTTGTAGCTCCTATCTGCAGGCAGCAATGGCTGGTGTTGGTGAACGCTCTCACTTTTGAGTGCAATGGTGGGGCACTGAAGAATCAAAAGTGATGGTTTCACTCCTCGTCCATCATCATGATGCTAGACTCCTGCAGGGCCAGTTCCTGGGCACGGAATGCAAAGCAGAAGCCTGGAACCGTCTCGCACATGAACTCACCAGTGCCACAGGCATCCTTCAGACTGGTGAGCAGGTCAGACACCACCATGCAGACCTGAAAAGATGCAAGCAGGACCAACTGAACCAATGGATACAGAGGCTCGTGGGATGGAAAATGCCCCACTACTGTGTAGGTAGCCATGGAATGAAGTATGTAAAAATTGCTAGTGTAGTCGATAGTATGGATAGGTATATGTCTCAATATCACTTCACTTACTTCACAGCTGCAGGTGTCCGTGCTGTGAATCAGCAAGCATATACAGATAGGCTGCTGAGGCTGTGCCACCAGGCAGGTTAGTAATTATTCTGCATGTATTGTTATATAAAATAAGTGAGAGAGCCTGACAAAAAGTGTCGTAGCCCTATAATAAAGGTATAATAAGGCTTGAATAATCTCTCTGCATGTACTGTTATGTAAAATAAGTGAGAGAGCCTGAAAAAGAGTGTTGTAACCCATTAATAAAGGTATAATAAGTCCTGAATTATTTCTCTGCATGTATTGTTCCATAAAATAAGTGAGAGAGCCTGGAAAAGAGTGTCATAAACCATAAATGAAGGTATAATACATCTTGAATAAGTTGTCTGCATGCACTGTAATATCAAATAAATGAGAGAGCCACTAGAAAAGTGTGTAATGTAATTAATAAAGGTATAACTCCTGTAGTGTGTCCGTGTCACTTTCTTCGAAATGTTGATGTACTCTTGCAGTATAGAAATAGTAGTGTTGTATTAAGCGTTGTCAACCCACATTTGGGTAGGCCCTTAGAAAGTGGATGAAGGGAGTGCCAGTATCTGTTAAGCATATATACAGTCCTCAACTGTTGTTTCATGGCTGGCATATATAGATAAATCTGGCACATGAGTAGCTTGTTATTGTGTTCACCAGAAATGTCAGTGTGCTGCTAGAAATGTAGGGGGCTGTTAAAATATAACTGATAATGTCACCTGAACACATCCAGATATGTAGACATATAAATATAAATAAAATATATAAATACGTAGCAGTAACATCTGCATCCTGGACAGTTTGTATGTCAGATACAGGTCAGGTATATAAGGAACTAGCAAAACCCAGTTCACAACTTAATGGACATTGCCTAGTGTAATAATACATGTAGGGAATATATACCTGCAGTAAGTAGGAATGTAGTGTAAACTATAAGCACATATAAGTTGTTAATGGAGGTATCTTTTAACACCCTACTGTATGTGCATAAACAATGCAATTCCACACCTCAATGGGTATGTGTATTCTCAAAACATTTGTTGGGACATATGTCCTATTGATTTATAAATATCTGCATTTACTTTGATGCATGTGTCCTGTTCAAACACCACAATCTTGGTGGCCTGTTGCCACCAATCAATCCTGCATGCTGTTGGAATGTCCACTGTTGTTTTATATATGCATGTGTTATGCTTGCTGTTCAACTGCTGGAACTCTGGTGTGTTGGGTTAATGGGAATATTACTGTATGCCATTACAACTAATTTGGAATGCTGTTGGATGTTACCAACCCATATTGTCATTAAATCCTCCTAAACATAGAACATATGGGAAGGCCGGTCCCAGTGGACCCACCTGTCCCACATCAGCTGGCGATAGCACCTGGCACCAGCAGGTCCAGTGCCCAGCCCGGGACCTCCTCCTCCATTGGCCCTGTGCTACTTTCGGGTGGAAGCACTGCAGAAGATGGGGCTCATCCCTCCTTGCAAGCGTGGCCAGAGGAGGGCCACCTATCACCCTCCGAACGGTCTGGGATGTGGTGTGTAGGGAGATTGAGCGTTCAGTCGCTGATCCTCTATGCCAGCTCAAGGCAAGAGTGGTGTGACTCATGGGTGAACCTGCCCCTCCTACGCAGCCCCCAGCAAAGGCCACCCTCCGGGCTGTGAAGGTGCAGTGGTGACTGCCCATGGTTGGGGATTTCAGTTTCACTGTTGCCATCTGTGGGCTCATGGGCTTGCGATTTCCAAACATCCTTCCCCGTCAATGGTGTTCACCCACCCCATGTGTCATATTCCACCCCTGTATGCATCTTGTTTGTCTTGTCTGTTTACCTCCCCAACCTACCTGCCAAAATATACCTACTTCCCCTACCCCACATTCCACTCTCACCTGAAAAGAAAAAAAATGGGCAATCTGCTCCCACAAAAAAATTACCCCCCATACATAGCTGCCCATTTTGCACAAATGTCCGCTGGACACATAAACTGGAATTTAATTGGCAGTACAACATACTTCCCTGTCCTCACCCCTGTCTCAGGGGTGGAAGGTTTCAAATTTCCCTCCAAATTACTAGTATATGCACAGCTGTTGATGTTAAAGAAATGGGCAGCTATGGACCTTCCCTACACCAATCTTGCACATCCAAGCTGTTTTCCCTACTGACTTTCCCTCTTTGTGCCCGTTTTTCACCACTTTCCTATCTCCCCATTTTCTTTTCTTTGAAAGAAATGAGCGTGGGGGTTAGCAGGAGTAAGCACTTTTAAGCAGTATTTAGTGGGTTTGCGGGAGTGTGCGCTTGTGTGCGATTAGCTAAGTATTGCTAAGCATCATGCAAACCCACGCAAACTCGCACAAACCCGCTTACAACTGCGTAAAAGTGCCTTAGTCACCCTAGATATGAGGGGCCTTGTTCTGCTCAGCAGCAAAATAAAACACCACTGTCAGTCTTGAACCCCGGACACACTAGACTGCATGAAGTACCACTAAGCAGCAGTAGATATACAGCAGGTTGTTGCTGAAATATATATCATGCATCAGACTGAGTGAATGTAAAGGAAAGATAGGAATGCCATAACACAAAACCTGTTCTGTGGAACTTTACCAGCAGTTGTTGTGGAATTGCATTACATGACTGTGATAACAGAACCAGACATTCTAGCAGTAAATAATGTTATAGCAGCACTTTACAACCCCCACACAGTATCATAGCAGGACAATCCCCACCCAAATGTACAAAATACCTGTGTGTTCAAGGTACAGCAAGGATGTAGGTAGGCATACTCAGTACTGGAATTGTCCAGTTTTCATGAGCATCCTCTGATAATGTCAACAAAAGAAAAAGCACAAACTGTGCAGAAGTGAGTACATTAATATCCACAGTACAGCAGTTCCCAAACAGTTCATGTGCCAAATGAAAACATCTCAATAGCTACGTATATATGGCAGCTAATTGTATAAGTAGAAAAGAAACTACATACTCCCATGTATCTTGTGTTAGCATTTGTAGGGGTGAGTACAATTCTACACTGTCAACTGTGTACTAGAAGTGGCAACATTCAGGTCTGAGTACAACATTCAAATCACTGGCTACACCCCTAGCTTCAGATACAAGAAGTATACCAACCTTCTGACTTACACAACGGTGTCCACAGCAAACAAGCATGGTCCCCACTTTGGAAAGCTGAAGGGGCTATGCCTACCTGACTTAGCAATTTATAGCATTGGGTTGCTATGACATTGAGTACTGCAAGTACCACACAGCAGGCTGCATGCAATTACCAAATGATTGCCACCAATTGGTGCAGAGGCCATCACATGCACATGTGCAGATACCTATAAAAGCAGGCTGTACTTGCTGTCCACACATGTAATCATTTCATTGCAAATACGGAGGGAGAGAGAGAGAGAGAGAGAGAGATAGAGAGACGGATGGATGCAGACAACAGCAGCAGTAAAAAAGAAAAAGATTAACAAACAATATATTGAAAGAAAAAGTAATATATTGAAAAAAAAAGAAAAACCAAAAGAATATATATTGAAAAGAAAAATATATTGAAAAAAATCATATTGAAAAATAAATATATTGAAAAAAAATACTGAAAAAAATATATTGAAAAGAAAAACATATTGCAAAAACATAATATTGAAAAATAAATAATATAGTGAAAAGAAAAAAATAATTATATTGAAAAAATATATATCTTGAAAAAAATCATAAGCTATAAAAATAAAAGTTATTACAATACACACGAAAATGACAAATACGAACACATACAAAGGAAAGGTATGTAACAGCTATGTATTTACTGGCATGTAGTAGATGTTTATGAAGCATACTCTACATAGTTTGAATCATCCATATGTGGCAGCAGTACGTATCTATGCACAGATGCCCTGCATAACTACTGGCATGGAGAAATCAGTGTGTAGCTGTGTGCAGTGGGATATGACTGTGACATATGTAGTTCAGCATTAAATGTCAAACATCTGATCCATGTTATCTGTGTTCTGTACAGTAGTGTGTACAATGTCTGTTTGTGGAAGTAGCGCATATGGTTATATAAACATGGATGTGACAGAGTAACAAATGCATGATAGTCATATTAATGTGTAGCTTAGCATTGGCAACAGCTGTACCAGGCTAGTATGCTAATCTAGCATTTGCAGCTATATATACACCCTCTAATATTACTGTGTGCTCACATGTGACACCTATTCATGTAGCAGCAAGACCCAACAGGTCAGCCATGAGGTACATGAATCTACAACAGTGTTGACCTTGTGTGTGTATGGCACACACATATGGAGAGATCTGTCTGTGTGAGATATATTAGCATCTGTACATGTGCATAGAGCAAGGGACATACTGCAACTGTTTGTGAAGGGTGGACATATATATGTTGTTGAAGGTTGTTATGTGCATATTTCTATGTAAGTTGTAGTGTGTGGCAAACAAGACAGCCTACAGTGCTGTTATATGACGTGGTGGTTAAACGCTGTGGGTATGATTCATCAGGTTTGCAGTGTTGCAGCCAGTGAGGCCTGCTAAAGCTACACAGGCTGAGACCACCTTCAATGCATTCTGCACAACACTGTGCAATATTATGACATAACTGTATACTACACAACCTTTGCATAATTGATATCCCCACCATGAAAGGTGGACTGTATATGTGCCTATATGTATGTATACATGTACACCAATGGATGTTTATATGTATGTGTGTGTGTATGTATATATATATATATATATATATATATATATATATATATATATATATATATATATATATATATATATATATATATATATATATATATATATATATATATATATATATATATATATATATATATATATATATATATGTATGTATATATATATATATATATATATATATATATATATATAAAACAACACCACTGAGTTTTTGGACTTTACCTTTACATTTAGTTATGATGGTATTGCCTATCTGGACATTTGGCTTCCTAAAGACTTGAATTTGTCCTGTTATATAGCCAAAATTCATAGGAAAGCTACTTTTTCCAACTCTTTTTTACATTACACAAGCTGTCACCCCTCCTTTCAGAAAAGAGCTGTTGTTAAGGGACAACTTGTTAGGGCTTCCTGGATAGTGAGTCATGATCCTGACTTTTTCAATGAATGTGAATTACTCAGGAACATGTTCTTACTTCGTAGCTACCCTGTGACAATGCTGGATGAGCTTATAAGTGAGGTAACGAATAAACAAAGTAATAAATTTTATAGACCATTACTTCAAGTCAGGAACTCACATTACCAGATTGTAGACATAAACGCTGACCCATATTTAACGGGTCAGCACACTGTTACTCAGGATATTATACAAAGGCCTAGATTTATCACTACGTTCAATAATGACAGCATTATATGTTGGAACATTATTAAGAAAAAATTTAAAAACAATGTTTGAGTATCAATGAGGATTGCTGCCAAGGACTTTAGGCAAGTATAAATGTCAGGCGTGCAATTATTGTAAATATATTATTGAATCTAATAGGTTTAGTATACATAATAGACAGTTCAATTTAAAGTGTAGAGCTAATTGTAATTCAACTATGATAGTTTATTTAGCTCTATGCCAGAATTGTTCAGCCTTTTATGTGGGCAAGACGGAGCGTAGACTCCGTGATCGCATGTACGAACATATTTATGCTATAAAAAAGGTGAAGTTAGATAATGCGTTAGCTAAGCATGTATCTTTCTGTCCTGAACATTCTTTTAAGTTTATGGTCATTGACCAGATTAGTCATGACATTAGTGGTGGTCCAACACACCTTAGGCTGGAGGAACACGAGTTACTGTGGCAAATAAGGTTAAATGCATATCATTATCCTGGGTTGAATGAACACTGTTCAATTTCCAGTATTCTTAAATTGTTGAGTTTGAAAAGATGATTGTTTGGGGTATATATTTAAGCACTAACGTTCTTATTATGGTGTGCACATAAAGATCCCATCATTTTATAGCGCCCATTATTATTTAGGGTTATTGTTGGTTACTATTTATTTTATTTTATTATGTGGTTTTATCTTTTGATACCTTGAATATATTTAATATTTTAAATGCTGGCTCATTATTTAATTTATGTTAATTAGGAACAGCTTGTTATAATTGCTACTTTCAACGTGTATATAAGTTTGTGTTTTATCATGTGATACTGTCTGAAGAAGTTTGCCAAAGTAGGCAAATGAAAAGCACTTCACCAAATAAAATATATTTCCTTAGTAGCTTGAGCGGCCATTTTTTCATCACAGCTTTCTTATTTTTATATGAGCAGGTACGCCATCACTGCAGTGATTTAATTAAACATGTCTGGCAACATGCGTCAGATATCTGTAGACAACAGCTTGCCACAGGCGGTGGGGTAGCCATCCATCCCGCCCTCACCAGAGTGGAGGAGCTGCGCCTCAGCCAGGTGGCTCCTGGCCAACAACAACAACAAGTAAAATGTATCATCATGGAGGCCGGAGCCACCCAGCAAGTTGACACAGAGCATGCAGGTAACATGGCATAGCTGTAGACTACTGTTACCTCTATTGGTAGAGCATGCTCATGTGAGATGTGTACTGTGCAGTTAGAGGATGTGGTGCCTAGTGTTGTGCAATACTAATAATTAGGAATGTAATCTGTGGGCCTGTGACTGTCAACCATTATACTACTGTAAGGTTGCAGACACACAGTAGCAATGCCACAGTTGTTGCCACTGACAAACTGTCTCATATCCTTGTAGGTCCCTCTGGTGTGACAGCAAGGCAGCAGACCCATGCTGGTGAGTGTGTTCTACATTTAATATTGCTAATTAAATGTGCATGTCATAGGTGGGCTGTAGGCGATGTACATTTAACACACCTATGCATAATGCATGTGTGCATGTTTGCTGTGAGACTATGCCCATCCCAGTAACGTGGGTAGCTGCCTAAAAGAACATCCCACACAATTGTGGCAACACTGTAGTGGACATTGGATAGGCAGAGGCAATACACATGCACACAACATACACAACTTTGTCATACGCAGTACACGTTCACATTCTACACATGACATACTCAGACACCCGCTGTAAGATCATACTCCAGTATCCCAAATGTCATCCGCACAACACACATAATATACCTGAGGGGCAGATGCCTCTCATGTGGCTGTGCAACACTCTTCAACACATAATGCATTCATGTTAGGCAATGCCCCCTATTGGGCACCATACAAACCCATGTAACAACTGGCTGTGAAATGGTGAATGTACTCATGGTACAGCAGTTCTGGTACAGCATGTTATGTGCCAGTCTGGCACACATTAGTAGCCTTGAGTGACCACATGATACTGCATGATGATGGCTCATGGTACTACACCCCATCCAGTTACAGTGACCACAGTACTACTCATAGCATTAACTGCTATGCACCTCAATGTTGTGTGTGTGCAAACATATGGACCGATACACAATATGCATAGCAATCACCTTTTGTACAAAGTGACACATATATGTCTTGTAATGCTATTGAGTGTATAGGTCATATGACACACACTGTATATGTGTGATGTTTAATGTTGCAGTTGTGTTATAGCATGCCATGTCATGGCTGGCACTGGCATGGCCACAATATGTCCTACACTCAACATAACCACTGTACAATGGCTATGATGAGCAATGGTATTCCATCAGGTATACATGCACCACTCATCCTGTGTGTATAAGTAGCATGCATGTGCTAAACCTTGTGTCCACATTTATCTGCTAAGACACAGATGCTCTAATCAGAAATGGATATCTATGTGACACACAGATACACATCCAGCCATGGTATGTATACCTGTGAGTGATGGTGCACAGGACATTGCAGAGCTTTTAATACTTACACAGCAATGTTGTGTCTATGTACACATTGCATTCTAGGGTGAGGTCAATCACTAAGCAACAACACACATGCATCAAAGCCATGTAAACTGTTATTAGCAAGGGCTGTCTACACCCGCACTGCATGCTGTTGAGCAACACAAGTCCTGCATGCTGACACGTGTGATATAACTGTTTGCCTTGTGATACTGTACCCCACCATCACCCACTATTGAGTAAGTTCTGGATTGCTGGTGGTGTGTGTGTGTGTGTGTGTGTGTGTGTGTGTGTGTGTGTGTGTGTGTGTGTGTGTGTGTGTGTGTGTGTATGTGTGTGTGTCTGTTTTAGTGAGGAGTGCATTCATGTGCATGTATTCATGTGTTCATGTGTGCATGTGTGCATGTGTGCATGTGTTCATGTGTGCATGTGTGCATGTGTTCATCTGTGCATGTGTGCATGTGTACATGTGTGCATGTGTTCATGTGTGCATGTGTTCATGTGTTCGTGTGTGCATGCGTGCATGTGTGCCGACATCATGTACAGGTCGTAAAGTGTGTTTCCTATCTTCCTCTCACAGGTGCTGACTTTGGGCTGGTTCACTGCAGCAGGGAAAGTGATGTCACTGAGCAAAATAATGATAATGATGATAGGTGTGTTGAGGCACAGGCATGTTTGCCAGGGTCTGTCGTTGGGCCACCAATCAACAGTACACAAGTGTCCACCCCATCCATGCACACAGTCATACTGCCAATACATCCATCACCAATACCCTTAGTAGAGGGACAGCGTACAGTCGGCATTGGCCAGGACAGTGTGGTATCCATGGCACATGCATCCCGACACAGTAGCCATACCCAGATGTCTGGAAGGGTACCACATAGGCAGATGTCCAGGGGTTCTCGTCAGAGCATTGCTGCTCATCATGCCACTTGCAGATGTGCCACAGGTCTTTCAACCTCACGCATGTTCCAGGCTGTCATGGAGGCACATATGGAACGGTACACCAGACAGGGACTAAGGGCACAGAGGGCACATAACACCGCCATAATTGACAGTATCTGTGACCTAGCTGGTGCCATCCATAATTACACTGAGGTCACTGATAGACGTTGGGGAGAGACATTCGATGTCCTCCACAATGTCATGTCCATGTGTCAGGACAGTGCGGGATGGTTGAGTCATCGACGTGGACGTATGCCAGCAACATCAGCAGCTGGCAGTCGCTGCGGACATCCCTCAAGCCACAGCCACTCCTGTAGTGCCACTACCAGCCCCAGCAATGTTGGGGTGGGCTGTCTATAGAACGTCCTAGAAGACCACGTGCACATTGCTCTGGACAGTCCCAGTAGGGACCTGGGCCCTATGTACATCCATCTATCTCTGGGGATAGTACCCAGTCTGGCTTAGTACCTGATAGTGTCAGTAGCACCCCTGCCAGGCACAGGTACCCTATCAATGGCCAGAGACGGTGATCTGTAAAGCCTCGCAGGTACAGTCTCTGGCTGTCCCACAAATACCCATATATGGCAGCGACATGGTGGAACTGTGTGCATGCAGACACACACACACACACACAGATACATGTCGATTGGATGGCTCACTATAGGCCTCTGGCAAACCAACAACACACCCTGTGCATATGATGAAACCTGTGCCATCTCCTGTCATCTGTAACATTGATGCAGGAACAGGCTACCATGGTGCTGATGCACAGGGTGTCTTTATAGCAGTATAGAAATGTTAGCATGTTGTCAGCGGTAGAGTGTAATGATATGCTTGAAGGTGTAGCTGAACAGGCATGATGCATTAAAGCTATGATTGTCATTGTAGTGCTGTTTACACCAGTGTTAGTTTCAATAGTGTATTGTCCACCCACGTGCCACTTGGCTGATGTGTGCAGTATTGGCAGCATGTTTAGAGAGTGGACAGTATGTGTGGGATGTGTGTAGCACAGATTTGCAGGTGTACAGTTGTGAACATGGTGGAGGTGCACTGTCTGCATGTATGTGCATAGTGGACACATGGGCAGGGTGACATGCTTTGTATTACACAGTAACACTCCATAGTTTCTAGTGGTGGCCAGTATGCATTGTACTACACATGTGTGTATGATATGGTTTGACACTGTGCTGTGAGTGATACTGTTACTATCTGTCATTGTTTTGTATTCTGGTAGTATGCATAACTTCAACAGCCTGACCATAACCAATCATTAGATGATGTCTTGACAACTGACACACAGATGTAGGACACACAGCAACATTTGGATCCTTCAGGTACTATACTATGCCAGTAACCAGTGGTATTCACCTGCACCCATTACTGAGACCACTCCTGTTTGGCATATAGCTCTCTTAGGTACAAGCAATCACAGTAGGGATATGTCCGTTCATGTCTGGTAATGCATACTGTGGCCTATAATGCATTCTCCAGGTGACACACACATCCTCCACAAGGGTATCATACAGACAGATACCTGTTGTCAAACCCATGCTGTAAAGCTATAAGCCAAACTAAGCATAGTCATCCACCTTTACGGAACATAGTATCCCCACAGTACCACATAGGTAGTAGCCACCAACATGATGAACAGTAACGATGTGTACATGCAACCTAGTGTTACGTCATCTCTCCTTTGATAATCACATTTCCTAAGGTATTTTGAAATCCCTCGGTGGATCACATAAGCAATAAGGGGTCTGCATGCATATCCACAAAGGTTGTTGTACACCTATAATGAATAGTCATCATTGATAGACTTTGCTGCGTTTGAACAGGTCTGACATATACCTCAGCCATAAACCCTCACTCACACAATTCAATAGAAACCATAATGAGTGTGTGTAACACAGATGACCTAGGCCAGGGTCACTGCAGTGGCTGGCCTTGTCACAAGCATACAGATGTGACCTAAGGTCTGGGAAGCAGCAGCACAGTCTGGCAGAGATGACAGCTGTGTTCTTGAATAAAGCAGGGTTCCCACACATGCAATAATTGAGGTAACATGTACGTATATGCATTTGCCACTCAGCTACCTCACATGTGCAATGCATACTGATATGTCATACTAGTAAAAGCAAAACCCACAACACATTGACCAACAGTGTCACACACATAGAGCACACACACTCACCAACTGCAGGATTCAAACTCCTATCTAACTACTTCATGATACTAGAGGAGTACGCATTAACATGACGCGTTATACACATTACTGGGAGGTCTTTTTTCCACAGGTATATTTGTAGGATGGTGACATCATCAGACTTGACAAAGATAAGTATACCACTTGTATGGTGTTCTACTACTCTACAAAACGGTTGCTCCTCTCCAAGGTAATTACACACAAACACACACACTTGTCAAGTGCAGGATTCAAACCCCTAGCTAACTACTTTATGATAATACAGGAGTACGCATTTACATGACGTGTTATGCACATTACTGTGAGTTCTCCTTTCCACAGTTATATTTGTAGGATGGTGACATCATCAGACTATACAAAGTGGGTTACATTAGGTGACATTAGGTGGGCTACATAGAAGGAATGTCTAAACACTTTGGCCATGTGACCATCAAAGGGGAGTTTGCGATCTACCTGTGTCCCCAGGGCCATAATGACTTTCTCCGTACATACTGGATTACCACCTATGTGGTAATTTGTGTGCACATTGTTTTACTCAAAGGGGATGACTATGCATTCATTGGCATTCAGCTTGAGGGCACTGTTTTCACACCAGGTATCGTCTCTGTAAGACACTTCTGGAGGATATCTGTGTCAGCCGTACAGTCGATTATGGACCACAGTTAGCAGTCATCTGCAAACCTGTTCAGCCATACAACTCCCATGCTTGCCTGTACCTCTGAGCAGTATCTACAGGTGGGGTCCCATGACCAAGACCTGTGGGATGTCATTTGTGACTGGCTTAGAGTTGGACATAGCACCCGCAACTCTAAACATGTGTGTTTGATCTGTGAGCCACTTGGCCACCCATCATGTGACATAGCTGTTAATGTTCAAGCTGGTACACTTGTCCATGATGACAGAGTGGGGAATGGTGTAGAAAGTCCTTAGTGAGGTCCAGGTGGGTTGTGTGGACTACTTTCACCTCCATCTATGTCCTTGGTAACTGTTTGAAATATGTCAACTAGGTGTAGGAGACAGGATCTGCCTTTAACAAGGCAAAGATGTTTAGAGTCCAGTGTTTGGAGGTCTCCAATGTCTCTGTTTATGGGTTCCATAACAATTTGCTCCATAGCTTTGTAGACCAGGCTGAGTAGACATATAGGGCAATGGTTTCCAGGTTCTGTTGTGGCACCCCCTTTGTGGAACTGGATGACTGTTAGTGTATGCCATTCTTTGGGTACATTGCCTGTGGTATGCTTGAGTCTGGACAATGGATGTAGGTGAGGGTGTAGTTCCTTTTTTTCCTAGTGTAAGACGTAGCTTGGGACACCATCCAGTCCCATTGATGCTGTGTTCTTAGCTTTGGAGAGGGCTGTCTATACCTGCATGTCCATGACATCTGGGTCTCAGCATCCTTCTGTGATGGACACAGGGCCATTTGTGGGTGATGGGGGGGGGGGGGTTTACATTGAACTTCTCCCCCTGGATGTGAGCAATGAAAGTTGGTTCAGTGTATTTCTTTCCATTTCTCAGTAGCTGACAGCATATTTGGAAATTGACACCTACATGTCTGGTATAGCTACCAAAGGCTATGTGGTTGTTATTCTTACATTCCTTGGCTATTTGTCTTTAGAAACAGTCCTTGGATTATTTTATGAGTGATCATTGTTTCTTCCTAATAATGATCAGTGATGCCTTTCCTTTAGTGAAGTTGGCTTGATCATGTGTTTGTTTCCTCCTTCTGTTGTCTAGCTTATTTATGGGCAACAACCACCTGATTGTTGTCTTATTTTTGGATGAGTGCATCTTGGATTTATTTGTGTTGTCTCATTCCACGCATCCCTGTAGATGCTCATAGGATGCACTTGTAAATGATTTGGCAGATTGTATACCATTATCCTATAGCAAGAGGTCTTTGGAACGTTCCACTTTGGTCTTGGGAAGTGTGCAGTTTGCTTTGGAATATGTCTTCACAGTGGTTTCATTGACTGGGTGGGGGGGGCAGGATGTGGATGTCCAGTGTGATTACTTTATGATCTGATATTACCAGCGAGAGGTTTATCTCTGTTGTGGAACACTGGTACCCCATGTTGGTGATGATTATGTCCAGTATGTTGTCACCTCTAGTGGGCGTGGTGACCAGCTCTTCCAGGGTGTTAGAGTTTTTCAACTCTAGGAAACACTGGGCAAAGGATGTTGTACACAAGTAATTCTCCCACTCAATGTTTGGGTAGTTGTAATCTCCTCATATAATGGTGTTTGGCAGGACCTTTGTATTTTCCACTGTTCTCAGGAATACTGAGTGAGGTTCCTGAGACAAGTTACATGATCTGCAGCAGGCTACAATCTGATGAGCAGCTTTGCCCAATGTTAGTTGCACTTGCATGGTCTCCAAGGCCCCATGCAGTGCCACTAACCTGAAGGGGTGGGTATCCATAAGGTAAATGGGTACACCCCTTCCTTTTGTATTTCACTCATGGTTTTGGGTCCAAAGGTCAGAAGGATTGTGAGTGTTTTACGTGGAGCATGTCCAACAGCTCTGTGTTTGACATAGCTTTGTATATTAGGCAGTGAACACCTCTGAGTAGGCGATATGCAAGGGAGTATGGATGGAGCATTTTGAGATGGTCTGTGTATGGCATGTATTTCAGGCCACTAATGCTCTTTGTGTGGTATTGCTGCAGGCTTTCCAGTTGTTGTGGTTGTCTTGTGAGGTACATAGGAAAAGTGGCGTAGTACTCTATTATAGTTCTAGTGAGTGATGAGTAGAGGGGAACAATGTCCTCTTCTATTCTGCATGAGACACATTTTGTGATGAGGTGTGCCACATAGTCGGGTTTCCTGACTACTGTGGAAATGTGATTATTACAGTTGTGTCCACTGTCCATCTGTGACCCAAGGTCTCTTGTCACATTTTCAGTGTGAAATATACTACCACCTATGTTGTAGTTCTTGGCTACAGAGTTTTTAACAAAGGGGATGACAATGCACCTTTTGGCATTGAGCTAGAGCCCATGGCTTTGACAACAGTCATCTGTCTCAGTGAGGCCCTTTTGTAGGATGTCAACATCTTTAGTGTTTACAATTATGGCTCCTAGTTTGCAGTCATCTGGAAACTTCAGTAGCCACAGATCTTCCATGTTAAATTTTACTTCAGGGAAGTAGATACTACACAGCCTGGGATGTTATTTGGTCCCATGGCTGCTGTGATACTGACTTTGGAGAGTGTTATTTACCTGTGCAGCTTTGATGACAGCAACTTTGCAGTCTTCCATTATAGAGATGTGCACTTTCATGGGTGAGAGGGGGGTAAAGTTAACACTGATCCTATCTGCCAGGATGCTGGCAATATCAGTTGGGTCTGTATATTTAGTGCGATTGAGCTGTAACTCAGAACAGATCTGAGTGTAGCCATGACATGGACCTGTCTGTTGGGCAGAGATCTCCTGAGTAGACAGTATGCAACAGAATAGAGATTGGGTTACATTCAGTCTTGTTGCATGGGGCAACTATTTGAGGCCAGTAATCCTCTTGTTAAGGTACTTCAGTGGTCTTTCTGGCTGCCGAACATGCCTAGTCAGATTCATTGCAAATGTGTTGTGGTTGTCTCTGATGGGTCTGATGACCGCTAAGTAGTGGGAGCCTCCTTTGACCTACATGCGCAGACCTTGGCAGTTTGTGTGAACACATAGCATGATTTTCTGACCACTTTGTGAATGTGTTTCTGGAAGTAGAGATGACTATCCACATATGTCCATAGATCCCTTATTATCACATCCGTATTTAGCCTAAGTGTGTGAGCATGCCCAGTATGAACTTTCAGTATGTTGCTGCCTGACATTTGCTTCATTTCTTTAAGTGTGTGGGCATGCCCAGTAGGACCTTTCAGTGTGATTCTGAATGAAATCCACTACATTTGTTGGAGTGTGTGAGCACGCCCAGTATAGGCATTTATACTATATGTGTATGGCAAATCAAGTTGTATTTTTATAGCAGGGCTCACCTTTGTGTCATAGATCAACAGGGATCATGTTGTGCCTGCAGGGCTTCCATGAGACACTTTGCATAGACTTATCAACATTTCTACATACGGGGGGGGGCAGCTATTCTTTGTACATTTCTACCCAGGGGCACACCTGATTGTTACTGTGGGTGTACATAGGATGAGGGTTTCACCTGACACTTATACACACTTGCTATACCTGCACTGCTATGTATGGTACACCATTTCAGTCTGTACCGTTGCCTATTATACTGGCTTGAGGTATACTACCGTGCTACAGATCCTAGCGTCCAATGTCACATATATTAGATTGCGACTTCATAGCCTACACAACCCACATCACACCGCCTGGCCTGATGTTCTCTGTCTGCATAGGCCTGTGGGGGAGGTTACCCAAAAGGCTCTTTAGGGGCATGATACAGCATTTCTTTGTGTTTGTATTAGTGTACAATTGTCCTGCTGTGTCTGTGCCACTGAAATGCTATCATGGCTTAGTGGTTCAGTACTGTGACTATAGTGCACAGTATCCTGGATTCGAGCCTTGTCACTGCTTTTTATTTTCATGCTGGGCAGATCAGACTGCTTAAGGAACAGTAAAGCAAATATGAACATGTTTACCTGACTTTGCTCAACTTTGCACGACTTTGCCCAACCTTGCCCAACATTGCCCAACATTGCCCAACATTGCGCTAGATAACATGGGCAATTGTGTTTACATATACTAAATATTGGTAAATGCTGCTTAGCACTGCTTTATATTGCTTAAAACATGGCAATCATGCCTCAGGTGGTGCTGCAGGTCTACCTATGTCGGATGCACATACTACACTCCCTATACATGTTTGGAAACAGGTAGTGTCAAGTTAGGCATCCCTTTTATTTTATGTGCGAGTCAGAGAGAGGTATAATTTCCAGGGTTCCTACTGAGCCAGTGTATGTGCTATGCATTGCCTCTTTGCCAAGGCCAAGGCATACTGGGCATGCCTCCTTCTGCCTACTGGGGCAGGCTCAGGTTGTTCCTCCTCTGAGTCATGCTGTGCCTGTGCAGGCCTTGGCAATGGTGGGGGGCTGTGTGACCCTGCCCCATGTTGTTCCTGCTGCGGATGTTTTCACAGGATCATATTGTGTAGCATGGCACATACCATGACAATTTGGGTACATGTAGTTGGTGAGTACTGCAAGGCTCCACCAGATGTGTCCAGGCACCGGAACCGTGACTTGAGCATCCCAAACACACACTCAATTACATTTCGTGTTTGTGCGTGTGCCTCATTATGGAGTTCTTGTTCAGGTGTGTGTGTGCATTTCTGATGGGTGTCATCAGCCACGGCTCCAGTGTGTATCCAGCATCCCCCACTAGGTGACCGTCAGGGATGTCCCCATTGGCAAATGTCTGGTACAGCTGCATCAGATGCCAGATATGGGAATCGTGGTAGCTTCAGGGCAGCCAGCACACACATTCAGTATTATGCCCTGGGCATCGCACATGACCTGCCAGTTGATGGAGTGGAAACCCTTGCGGTCGATGTAGGCCCTACCCTGCTCACCGGCTGGTGCTTTGATGTGTATATGCATGCAGTCAATTGCATCCACTACCTCAGGGTATTCCGCTATTTGCTGGAAGAGAAGCATATTGCTGGCCAATACCTCACGGGAATTGGGGAAATATACATGATCACCGACATGTGCTGACATGGCATTCAGGAACTGGTGCAGTACCCTGGATGCTGATGCCTGTGAAATCCCCATCATATCACCAGTTGGTCTCTGGAAGGTAACTGTTGCTAGTATTCTTAGGCCAACACATACCTCGGTTTCCACTGGGATGGGTTCCCCCTCTGTTGGTTCTATGTGTGAGGCGTGGCCTGCACAGCTCAACAATTTGCTGCAGGAGGTCTCTATCCACTCTATAGCGCTCTACTATCTCCAGCTCATGTAGACCCTGGTAGGCTACCCTGGGTCTGTACACTCTTCTCCGTCTCCTCACTGTGGGTTGCTCAGCAGCATTTGCAATGGCACCACCCTCAGCATCTTGCACATGTTGCCTTATAATAGCAATGGCAGCCCCTAACATTTTTTTGTCTCAGTTAAGCTTTTTAAGTTTTCACTTCTCTTTGTAGACTGCAATGTTGCAGTGTTTCTGAGAAAAAAACATGGATGAATGTTGTTTGCAGAGTTTTAAATGCTGGGCTGGGATGGGCTAGTGTACTGCCTGTGTAATTGGCTGATTCTGATTGATTTCACTTGGCAGCTCTGCTAGTTCTCCTTGGTTAACTTCCTACTACTTCTTTTCCTTCCTTTTCCATTTCTGTTTCCACAGGGGGCAGTGAAGCACAAACAAGCAAAGATGAGCTCACACGCATGCACACAGCCTTACATAGGCTTACACAGGCTTAGGCGGGTGCACATCTGCACACACAGGCTTAGACGGGTTTACAGGTGTGCACGCGCGCACACAGTGTAAGCATCTTTGCAAGAAACTTTAGTGATAGCCATGACGTACACCTTCGGTTTCTGGGTTTCAGTTCAGACAACTGTAGACACGTCTCTTCCAGTCTTGAGTAACTCACAGCAAACACATGCCACTCTGCTTCAATAAGCTTACAGTCTTTGATACATACCCCCCTCATGATGTCACCTATCTTCTACTCTGTTACTCCCCTAATCCTACTCTTACACTCTAGGGACATGGTTCACATGGCAGGGAAAATTGGGATTCACTATCCTTATACTCATTTGCATAGGATTGCCTACTAATGCTTGGTTACATCTCTCAGACTGAGCTTCCCCCCTTAGCAACCACTACTCAGTAGCCATGTTGTCTTCAGCCTGCCATTCACCTGCATGGCAGATGAATATATTTAATAAAATGCCTATTTTTGGATTTTTTTTTTCTGGTTTTTAGAGCGCTGCACGTTTGCATGGTGCTGCGCTACACTTAAACATTGAAGATTGGGGGAAAAATTGTTTTTTATTATTTTGCAACACATAATAATGCCAATGGCCTTATATTTGGCCATTGGCATGCTTCCTCAACTGGATGCATCCTTTATTTGGAGCTGTCATAGTTCCGTTTTGCTATTTGCAGAATGGTACTCAGTTACCAACGGAATACATTTCTGCAAATAACACTACTCTTACTTGACAGGTTAGTGTTTCCTGGATCACAAATTTACCTCATTTGCATAGATTTCAGCAGCAAATGAGGTAATTTGCATAACCTAACACTTTCCGTGCAAGAGTCGTTTTAGGAGCTGTCATGCATGCCCCTGCCGGCTGTTCCTGGATCGCTCGGCAGACATATTGGCTATCTGGAGTCTTACTCTACTCTTAGACTCCATGCAAGTCTTCGTGAATCCAGCCCAATATGATTTATAAAGAAGTGTGTGTAAGGTACTGAGTTAAATGTAACCACGGCATGTCTTTTTGGAATAGAACAGGAATTTACCTGCACTATTGTGACAGTTTAGATGTATATGTTTAATGGAAACTGGAACACGGGAGGTTAACTTGTAGAAAAATCAGAGAAAATTGTTCAAATTAAATTGTCTCATAACCACATAATAAAAGAGCTGTTATCTCTCAGTTTTAGTGCAGTAGCAGACACAATGTCTACAGCTAGAAAGAATTTTGTATTGTCTTGAAAGAGAAGTAATTATTAGGTTTGAGATGTAGAAGTGTTTTATTGTTTCATGACTTCCAGGATCTGCAGACATCTAAGAGATATGTACTTTTCACATTTTCCTCTCTCTATCACCTCAATCAACAAGCAGTCCCATAACATGCTTTGGCCAACACAGGTTAGCAATAACTCCAAATCAACAAAGTCCACTGGTCAACCCTGTCTGAAACCACCTGCAGTCAAGTCCCTTTATGGGTGCCTCCCTCCCATTTTTAGAGACTGCATAAGTTAGCAATAACTCCATATCAGCAAAGCCGACTGAATGATCCTGCCTGGAACCACCTACAGTAAAGTCCCTTTGTGGGTGACTATCTCCATATTTAGAGACTGTATAAGTTAGCAATAACTCCATAGCAACAAAGCCCACTAACTGACCCTGTCTGAAACCACCTGCAGTCAAGTCTCTTTTTGGGCGCCTCCCTCCATTTTTACAGACTGAATAAGTTAGCAGTAACTCCAGATCAAAAAAGCCCATGAAACAACCCTGCCTGGAACCTCCTGCAGTTAAGTCTCTTTGTGGGTACCTCCCTCCATTTTTAGAGTCTCTATAAGTTAGCAATACATCCCCATCAACAAAGCCCACTGACTAACCCTGCCTGGAACCATCTTTAGGCAAGTCCCTTTGTGGGTGCCTCCCTTCATTTTAGAGACTGCATAAGTTAGCAATAACTCCACATCAACAAAGCCCACTGACCGACCCTGCCTGGAACAACCTGCAGTCAAGTCCCTTTGTGGGTGCCTCCCTTCATTTTTAGAGACTGTATAAATTAGCAATAACCCCACATCAACAAAGCCCACTGACCAACCCTTCCTGGAACTACCTGCAGTCAAGTCTCTTTGTGGGTGCCTCCCTCCATTTTTACAGACTGTATAAGTTAGCAATAACTCCACGTCAACAAAGCCCACTGACCCAATCTGCCTGGAATGACCTGTATTCAAGTCCCTTTGTGGATGCATTCCTCCATTTTTGCAGACTGTGTGACAAGGGGAAATACTTCCATCCCAGATGTCTGGAATTTTATAAATAATTCTAAGTCATTTGTGAATATTGATATGATTTATACAGAAAAATAAGACGCTGATGGCTGTAGTATCCAAAAAGGCCTTTACTAGTGCAGAAACACAAGCGCTTTCACAAACGAGCTTCTTCAGGTGTACTTCAAGCACTACAGATACACACCTTTTATACTATCAAACATATCACATGACCTTAATCCTTAATTACAATATTTAAAAACACATGACATGCTTAAAATGAGGAATAAAAAACTCCAGTATGTAGCTATAAAAATGCTACATTAATACTTTTAATACATATATCAAAAACTAAAAACAACATATCAACAGACAAAAAGCAAAAAACTATCTTTTCAATGGCCTTCTTCTTAATCTAGATCTTAAGGGGATACATTCATTGAGACCATGCCCTTCTGTACTCCTCAACTTAGTGATCCACACTGCTTCTAAGTTTTCAGTCCTATTATGACTGTCACCTTGCCTTAAGCTCTCTTGAATTAAACTAATAACTCTGAAGCTAAAAACATGTGTCTGATCAGTATTAGTGACATGTTTGGCAAGTGCATTGGTGGTGCTACCTTTCCTGATGTTGTAAATGTGTTCCCTAATACGTTCTCTAAGATGTCTATCCGTCTTGCCAACGTAAAACATAAAGCATGTCTTACAGCTGGCAAGATAAACAACATGTCTGGTGTCGCAGGTAGCGGAAACATGAAAAAGATATTCCTTCCCTTGATCAGGGTGATTAAAAGACAGACTACTGTCTATATATCGCACCAGTTGCAGGATCCACACTGGCTGGTGCCAGAGTGTTCTCTACCTAGTACATTCTCCCTGGGATAGCATAATCGCCTCTTGATGGATCTATCATTCCTAAAGCTAATCCTGGGGACAGTGTCAAGTGATGTCAGCTATGCTACTATCTGTCAACAAAACCTGCCAATGTTTCTTAATAATCTCAGTCTATCTATTAACATCAGATGTGTATTTCAAACACATTCTAAGTGGATTACTTGTAAGAGCTCCCTTTGGGCTTATCTGTGTGATGTCTCCTCTGAGAGAAGTAAGGCGTTGCTTCTCTACCTCGCTTCTGGACAGCCACAGGTACGTGTTGTGTTAAGATCTTATCATCATAGCCTCGTTCTCTTAAATAGCCAGTGACTTTGCTTAATTCACAGTCAAAATCTACTTCTCTGACACTAAGTCTAGAGGCCCTCATAACTTGATTAGTGACAACATTCCTAAAAATATGAGGGGGGTGTGCACTATTGCGATGTAGATGATTGACATGGCAATCCTTCCTGTGTAATTTTGTATAGACTGACCCTGTCTCATCTCTAACAACAGCCACATCTAAAAAGTCCAACTCCTCATAGGACATCCTATGCGTAAAATGTAAAAAAGTTGTGGACTCATTAATAGATGATAAAAAACTACAAAGACTGTCTTCATCTCCCTCCCATAAAATAAAGACATCGTCCACAAACCTACGGTAAAATCGAATGTACTGTGTAAAAGGGCCTTTAAAAATGTGATCCTCTTCCCAGACTACCATGACTGCATTGGCGTAGCTATTGGCACAGGATGTGCCCATAGCCACGCCATTGCACTGTCTGAAAAACTGATGTCCAAAAGGGAAAATATTGTGTTCCAAAACTAGCTCTAAAAGAACAATCAATAAATCAACTAGTTCTACATTATAAGATGCATAATCACTCAAAAACTGCCGCACTAAACTAACCCCAGCTCCATTGGGTATCACAGTGAATAAAGAGACTACATCAAGGCTGACAAACATAAAACCACGGTCTACACCTTTGGATAAAAAATCGTATATATCCCTTAGGAAATGTTCAGTATCCCTAAGCACATGCTGTATGTCATTCAAAAGTGGTCTCAGATGTTTCTCAATGAATATAGAAATGGACTCAGTGCACCATCCCCTACCTGAGACAATAGGTCTCATAGGTGGATCTAGACGGGATTTGTGCACCTTGGGTAGACCTTGTAAAATAGGTATCAGTGGTTTAGCAGTCAAAAAATAATCAAACAACTTCCTGTCAATCAAACATTGTTGAAAAAGAGATTTAATACATCCCATAACTTTTTCTATATGACTATTCACTTGTAGAAGGGTTAACTCTTCATAAAATAAGCTATCTGTTAGACTGTCCAACATTTTCTTCTCATACCACCATTTATCAAGTACAACAATGAGTCCACCTTTGTCAGCTGGTCTGAAAACAAGACACTGATCATTCTCCAATTCCTTTAAAGCTTTAATTTCCTGTTTACTCAAATTGGAATATCCGTTTCTTCTGGAGTGGGTATCTATAGTCGTACATGCATCATATATATCCCTGATGCATAATTTCTCAAAAGCATTGACAATAGGGTTAACATTGGGAATGAAAGAACTAGGTCTAACAAATACATTTGTACTAGCACAACATTCATTCCCCTTATACATCAGTTTCAGTGTTAAATTCCTTGTAAACGTCTTTATGTCTAGAATTACATCAGCAAAACAAGAACGGCTCATGGGTATGAAAGACAGTCCCTTCTCAAGGACTGCCAATTGATGCAACGTTAAAGAAACACTAGATAAATTAAAAATCAATCCCTCTGTGTGTTCAAAAACACTTTTTTTATACTTAGCTGGTTACTCGACGCACTGTCCCACTTCCGTTTTCCCCTTGTCTGGCTCCTGCCTCTCGACTGGTCTCTCCTCTGTGTGTTCTCTTTCATAGGTAAAGGGAATGTTATATGGTGCTTTTGTAAAAAATTGCTAGATTCCTTATCGAAAGCATCTAGGGAATCTAATCCATGACTGTGCACTTGCACTGTGACTGTGAAAGTCTTTCTCCTCGTCACCACATCTCTCGAAGATGAGCTCACCGGTTTGGCAGTGACCAAAGCCCCATTGGACTCTCCTGCCAATGGCAGCACATCTACTGCGGCAGCAACAGGGAAATCTGCTGCCTCTATCGTCGCTGAATCAAGTTCACCTCCATTATCTCCTCCTGATGTCATAGGAACCTCCGACAACCCTGCAGACGATGTTGCTGCTCCCTCAGTCATCCCTGTGCTCCGCAAATGTGGTCCTGCCTGCATGCTCTCATCTCTGGGCCAGGTGAAGATGTTCCCAGTGCAAAAATCGGCTCTGTCCCTCAATATCTTGGCGATTTTCATCTTTTGCAGCTTACTGTCATGAAGAGTGAGCAAATTTAACATGTCCTCTATATGATAGTCAATGGTGTCGACAGAAAATTGCTTTATCAGTTCATTGTACATTTTGTTGATGTTACTAGTTAAATTTGCCATCTCCCTCTCTGCTGCTGATATAAGTAGACGTAAGTATTCGAAGCTACTGTTTAAATTCAGCTTTTGCCACTCCATTAACAGGAGTGCATCACCATTATGGAATGATGGCATTTTCAAAATGCGTAACCCACGAGGTATAATTTGTTCAGACAGGCAAACTTCAAGGTGATATTTCTGATATCGACTTCTCTTAAGCTTATACAACTCCTTCTCAAGATTAAATAACTTTGTTTTTAATGCAATTACATCAAAATTGTCATCCCTCACATACATTGGTGTGTCATTGCAATTGACCAAGGGATTTACAGTTGCAGAAACATTCAACAGATAATGTTGCAGTCTCAAGTTACCAGTATCAGAATGTGTCAGGAAAACAGAAGAATCCAATTATGTGATCTCTTCAGCCATCTGCATGTAAATGCCAGAAAACAAAGATGAACTAGAAACAGCAAGAAATAACTGGCAAATACACACCAAAGCATCACAAAAATGAAGTCCTTGTAGTAAAATGGAAAAATAAGATGCTGTTGGCTGTAGTATCCAAAAAGGCCTTTACTAGTGCAGAAACACAAGCGCTTTCACAAACGAGCTTCTTCAGGTGTACTTCAAGCACTACAGATACACACCTTTTATACTATCAAACATATCACATGACCTTAATCCTTAATCACAATATTTAAAAACACATGACATGCTTAAAATGAGGAATAAAAATCTCTAGTACGTAGCTATAAAAATGCTACATTAATACTTTTAATACATATCTGAGACCACTTTTGAATGACATACAGCATGTGCTTAGGGATACTGAACATTTCCTAAGGGATCTATACGATTTTTTATCCAAAGGTGTAGACCGTGGTTTTATGTTTGTCAGCCTTGATGTAGTCTCTATATTCACTGTGATACCCAATGGAGCTGGGGTTAGTTTAGTGCGGCAGTTTTTGAGTGATTATGCATCTTATAATGTAGAACTAGTTGATTTATTGATTGTTCTCTTAGAGCTAGTTTTGGAACACGATATTTTCCTTTCTGGACATCAGTTCTTCAGACAGTGCAATGGCGTGGCTATGGGCACATCCTGTGCCAATAGCTACGCCAATGCAGTCATGGTAGTCTGGGAAGAGGATCACGTTTTTAAAGGCCCTTTTACACAGTACATTCTATTTTACCGTAGGTTTGTGGACAATGTCTTTATTTTATGGGATGGAGATGAAGACAGTCTTTGTAGTTTTTTATCATCTATTAATGAGTCCACAACTTTTTTACATTTTACGCATAGGATGTCCTATGAGGAGTTGGACTTTTTAGATGTGGCTGTTGTTAGAGATGAGACAGGGTCAGTCTATACGAAATTACACAGGAAGGATTGCCATGTCAATCATCTCCTACATCGCAATAGTGCACACCCCCCTCATATTTTTAGGAATGTTGTCACTAATCAAGTTATGAGGGCCTCTAGACTTAGTGTCAGAGAAGTAGATTTTGACTGTGAATTAAGCAAAGTCACTGGCTATTTAAGAGAGCGAGGCTATGATGATAAGATCTTAACACAACACGTACCTGTGGCTGTCCAGAAGCGAGGTAGAGAAGCAACGCCTTACTTCTCTCAGAGGAGACATCACACAGATAAGCCCAAGGGAGCTCTTACAAGTAATCCACTTAGAATGTGTTTGAAATACACATCTGATGTTAATAGATAGACTGAGATTATTAAGAAACATTGGCAGGTTTTGTTGACAGATAGTAGCATAGCTGACATCATTGACACTGTCCCCAGGATTAGCTTTAGGAATGATAGATCCATCAAGTGGCGATTATGCTATCCCAGGGAGAATGTACTAGGTAGAGAACACTCTGGCACCAGCCAGTGTGGATCCTGCAACTGGTGCGGATATATAGACAGTAGTCTGTCTTTTAATCACCCTGATCAAGGGAAGGAATATTTTTTTCATGTTTCCGCTACCTGCGACACCAGACATGTTGTTTATCTTGCCAGCTGTAAGACATGCTTTATGTTTTACGTTGGCAAGATGGATAGACATCTTAGAGAACGTATTAGTGAACACATTTACAACATCAGGAAAGGTAGCACCACCAATGCACTTGCCAAACATGTCACTAATACTGATCAGACACATGTTTTTAGCTTCAGAGTTATTAGTTTAATTCAAGAGAGCTTAAGGCAAGGTGACATTCATAATAGGACTGAAAACTTAGAAGCAGTGTGGATCACTAAGTTGAGGAGTACAGAAGGGCATGGTCTCAATGGATGTATCCCCTTACGACCTAGATTAAGAAGAAGGCCATTGAAAAGATAGTTTTTTGCTTTTTGTCTGTTGATATGTTGTTTTTAGTTTTTGATATATGTATTAAAAGTATTAATGTAGCATTTTTATAGCTACGTACTGGAGTTTTTTATTCCTCATTTTAAGCATGTCATGTGTTTTTAAATATTGTAATTAAGGATTAAGGTCATATGATATGTTTGATAGTATAAAAGGTGTGTATCTGTAGTGCTTGAAGTACACCTGAAGAAGCTCGTTTGTGAAAGTGCTTGTGTTTCTGCACTAGTAAAGGCCTTTTTGGATACTACAGCCATCAGCGTCTTATTTTTCCATTTTACTACAAGGACTTCATTTTTGGGATGCTTTGGTGTGTATTTGCCAGTTATTTCTTGCTGTTTCTATGATTTATACAGAAGTGTGTGTAAGGTACTGAGCTAAAATGTAACCACAGCATGTCTTGTTGGAATAGAGCAGGAATTTACCTGCACTATTGTAACAGTTCAGATGTATACTTTTAATGGAAAGTGGAACACAGGAGGTTAAGTTAAAATGTATTCAGAGAAAATAGTTCAAATTAAATTGTTTCATAACCACATAATAAAAGAGATGTTATCTCTCAGTTTCAGTGCAGTGGCAGCACAATGTCTACAGCTAAAAATGGTTTTGTATTGTCTTGAAAGAGAAGCAATTACTAGGTTTGAGATGTAGAAGTGTTTTAGTGTTTTATGACTTCCAGGATCTGAAAACATCTAAGAGTTATGTATTTTTTACATTTTTCCTCTCTCTATCACCTCAAGTCAACAAGCAGTCCCGTAACATGTTTTGGCCAACACAGGTTAGCAATAACTCCACAGCAACAAAGTCCACTGGTCAACCCAGCCTGGAACAACCTGCAGTCAAGTCGCTTTGTAGGTGCCTCCCTCCATTTTTAGAGACTTTATAAGTTAGCAATAACTCCCCATCAGCAAAGCCCACTGACCAACCCTGCCTGGAACCACCTGCAGTCAAGTCAATTTGTTGGTGCCTCCCTCCATTTTTAGAGACTGTATAAGTTAGCAATAACTCCAAATCAGCAAAGCCCACTGAATGACTCTGTCTGGAACCACCTGCAGTAAAGTCCCTTTGTGGGTGCCTCCCTCCATTTTTAGAGACTGTATAAGTTACAATAACACCACATCAACAAAGCCCACTGACCGACCCTGTCTGGAACCACCTGCAGTCAAGTCCCTTTGTGGGTGCCTCTCTCCAATTTTAGAGACTGTATAAGTTAGCAATAACTCCACACCAACAAAACCCACTAACCGACCCTGCACTGAAACCACCTGCAGTCAAGTCTCTTTTTGGGTGCCTCCCTCCATTTTTAGAGACTGAATAAAATAGCAATAACTCCAGATCAAAAAAGACCAATGACCAACCCTGCCTGAAACCTCCTGCAGTTAAGTCTCTTTGTGGGTGCCTCCCTCCATTTATAGAGACTCTATAAGTTAGCAATAAATCCACATTAACAAAGCCCACTGACTGACCCTGCCTGGAACCACCTGTACTCAAATCCCTTTGTTGGTGCCTCCCTCTATTTTTAGAGAATGTATAAGTTAGCAGTAACTCCACATCAAAAAACCCCACTGACCAACCTTGCCTGGAACCACCTTTAGTCAAGTCCCTTTGTGGGTGTCTCCCTCCATTTTTACAGACTGTATAAGTTAGCAATAACTCCACATCAACAAAGCCCACTGACTGACCCTGCCTGGAACCACCTTCAGTCAAGTCCCTTTGCGGGAGCCTCCCTCCATTTTAGAGACTGTATAAGTTAACAATAACTCCACAGCAACAAAGCCCACTGACTGACCCTGTCTGGAACCACCTGCAGTCAAATCCTTTTGTGGGTGCCTCCCTCCATTTTTAGAGACTGTATAAATCAGCAATAATGCCACATCAGCAAAGCCCACTGACCAACCGTGCCTGGAACCACCTTCAGTCAAGTCCCTTTGCGGGTGCCTCCCTCCATTTTTACAAACTGTGTGGCAAAGGGAAATACTGCCAGCCTAGATGTCTAGAATTTTGTAAATAATTCTATGTCATTTGTGAATATTGATATGATTTATATAGAAGTGTGTGTAAAATACTGAGTTAAAATGTAACCACAGCATGCCCTGTTTTATAGGAATGTACCTGCACTATTGTGACAGTTTAGATGTATACGTTTAATGGAAAGTGGAACACAGGAGGTTAACTTGAAAAAAATTCAGAGAAAATAGTTCAAATTAAATTGTTTCATAACCACATAATAAAAGAGATGTTATCTCTAGGATTCAGTGCAATAGCAGACACAATGTCAAGAGCTAGAGTTTTTTTTTGTATAGTCTTGAAAGAGAAGTAATTACTAGGTTTGAGATGTAGAAGTGTTTTATTGTTTTATGACTTTCAGGATCTGCAAACTTCTAAGAAATATGTATTTTTCACATTTTCCTCACTCTATCCCCTCAATCAACAGGCAGTCCCATAACATGCTGTGGCCAACTCAGGTTAGCAATAACTCCACATCAATAAAGTCCATTGACCGCCCCTGCCTGGAACCACCTGCAGTCAAGTCCCTTTGTGGGTGCCTCCCTCCATTTTTAGAGACTGTATGAGTTAGCTATAACTGCATATTAATAAAGCCGACTGACTGACTCTGTCTGGAACCACCTGCAGTTAAGTCCCTTTGTGGGTGCCTCCCTCCATTTTTACAAACTGTATAAGTTAGCAATCTCGACATCCACAAAGCCCACTGACTGACTCTGCCTGGAACCACCTGCAGTAAAATCCCTTTGTGGGTGCCTCCCTCCAATTTTAGAGACTGTATAAGTTAGCAATAACTCCACTGCAACAAAGCCCACTGTCCGATCCTGCCTGGAACCACCTGCAATCAGACCCTTTGAGGATGCCTCTCTCCATTTTAGAAACTATATAAGTCTCTCTCATCTTTCTGATTTGAAAGCCTGCATTTGCATTTGTTTCTGTCCTGTAACTCATCTAGTGCATATGCAGATTCTTAGTTTTAGCACTTAAATTTGCTTTATCGTGCCCAGCACTTGTTAAGAACTTCTAAGCACTAAATAAGCTATTAATTACTATAGTACTCAGCCTTCCTCATTACCTAGAGGAAAACAGTTTTTGTACATACGTTTCTCACTTGCTTAGAGAAAAACAGCTCTTGTACTCACTTTCCTCACCTATCTAGGGGAAAATAGTTTTTTTATTCAGGCATGTCCAAGGGTCAGCTCCGAGTGTTCTCTCCTGTCTATCTGATTAATCTGGGCATCTTGAGGCAATGTAGAAATTACCTCATGTACACAGACAACCCTCTCCTCCTACCACCCCCAACACTACAACCTGTCAGAGATGCACTTATCTAGCCAAACTGGAGGTAAAGCTCTCTCCAACCAAGACTGAACTTGACAGTCATGAGGAGAAGGTAAACATTTGGACCACACCACACTCATCACATAGTCTCACTAAATCTACACCACCAAAATCCACACATGCTACCACAAAACATTTGCAGAGGCTTTCAATAATAATCTGTCTAAGCAACAGAGACATCCAAAGAAGAAACGCAAGCAACTTCCATCCTCCAACACAACCCAAATTACACATAGACTACAGACTCAGTGTGCCACTCAATCACAGTCAATAAGGCAAAACAACATACCCAGCACACAAGTTATAAGTGACTCTATAGTCAGGCACACTGATGTCCCACTCACCAGGCTAAACAAGGAGAAGGTTACTGTCAGCTGCCTGTTGGGTGCCAGGATCCACCACATAACCCACGCACTCAGGTCACTCCACAACAAGTGCAAATATGACTCTGTCATTGTCCATGTTGGTGTGAATGACCTGAGACATACTGCCCTGGACTACATGAAAAGAGACATGGAAGAGCTCTCCAATCTTGTAGCCCAGGCAGATATGACCCTAGCCCTGAGTAGAATTCTGCCATCTCAGAGAATGATACCACAGTACAAGGACAAAATGATTGACTTCAACAATTGGCTAAGCTTCTGGTGTCATTCTAAGGGGATCCAGTATCTGTCTGCTTGGGATGACATGGTTGACAGACCACGATGCTTTGCCACAGATGGCCTGCACCTGTCGCCCCTGGGATTCCGGATACTGGCTAAGACTCTTGCTGCCCCTGTAGTGCCTTTTTTAGGCATGGTTCAAATGACAAATTCACCACAGTAACAGGAACAGGCAAGCAAAAACTGAGGGTAATACTACTCAATCCTAGAATTCTAAATCTCAAGATGCACCCACTCGAGGCACTCCTTAAAATAGAGAACATCGATATCTGTGCAGTGACTGAGACCTGATTCAAGGCTCCAGAGAGCACCCCTGCACTACCAGGCTATAACTCATACCACACTTTTTGGCCATGTAACCTGGACTGAAAAACCAAAGGCGGAGGTGTTTCCATATTCATTAAGGATATCCACACCTCCAGGCTAGCTGCTCAGCATAATGCATCCAAAGTTATCCAAGTGCAACTAACTCTGGGCAAAACTGCAATCCAAATTATAGCTTGCTACAGATCCCCCACCATGCCCCACGATTCCCACTCCTCTTTTCTTGATGTACTGGAAAATATTAGGGTTCAACCAAACACCCTAATAATGGGCGACTTCAACTACCCCACCATTAACTGGGAAAACCACTCATATACCAACTCCTTACATCAACGCTTTCTGGAATTCATAAACCCCAATGCCCTGGATCATCTTATCCACACATCCACCATGGGCAACAATATCCTAGACCTAGTTATTGCCAACATGAATGACCAGTGTCCACACCTGAAGTCAACTCCTCGTTGGTCCGATCCGACCATAAGCTAATCACCCTTGATATCCACATCCCCCCCATTAAGGAAACCACAATAAACAGTTTCTCCAAAGCCAACTTCATGGTTCTTAAGACAGAAGTGGTGAACTTTATAACACCCATGCAGATGGACAATACAGTTACGACTGCTGAATCCTACACAAATGCACTCTATAAGCACTTACACGAGTGCATGGATATGGATCGTGCTATCCCAAACAGAACCAAGACACTATCCTCCAAAAAAAAGGAAGCCAATCTGGTGGTCACCTGCCATAAACAAACTGTAAAACAGAAGGGAGAAACTGTTGCAAAAGAGAGTAAAATCCCATGAGTGGAGGAGATCCCTGGTCAGCCTCAGTAAGAAGCTGAGATCCCTTATAAGATCCTCCAAATCTAGCTATGAAAACAAAATCGCCATTAATTCTAAGGACAGCCATAAAGCATTCTATAGCTATGTCAAGAATCTCGATGGCAATACCCAGATCTGCTCTGAATTACAGCACAACGGCATGAAAATTACAGAACCAACTGATATTGCCAACATCCTGGCAGATAGGTTCAGTGCTAACTTTACCCCCCCACCCCCTAATGGGCCCATTTCTATACAGGAAGAATGTGGAGTCCCTGTAATCACAACTACGCAGGCAAAAGCTACACTCTCTAAAGCCAAAAACACAGCATTCATTGGACTGGACAACATCCCAGGCTGCGTTTTACATGAACTTCAGAACGAACTGGCTCCCCACTTAAGCACCATGTTCAATAATAGCCTTGCATCAGGCTTCATGCCCACTGAATGGTGCACAGAAACAGTTATCCCACTCCACAAAGGGGGAGCCACCACTGATTCCGGGAACTATCGACCTATTAGCGTGATGAGCCTGGTCTGCAAGGCCATGGAACGTATCATCATGGAACTCATAAACAAAGACATTGGCAACCTCCAAACACTGGATCCCACCCAGTTCAGGTTTGTGAAAGGCAGATCATGCTTGCTGAACCTGATTGACTTCTTTGAGGCAGTCACCAAAGCCATAGATGAGGGTAAGGTGGTTCACACAGCCTATCTTGACCTCGCCAAGGCTTTCAACATCATCCCCCATGCCGGAATTATAGCTAAACTCACAAAACTAGGTATAAATCCCTACATCACAAGATGGATTGCCAACTGGCTCACTGACAGAACCCACACTGTAAAAGCTGCAGACTCCAAATCTGACCTCAAAGCAGTGACAAATGGAGTACCACAGGGTTCCGTCCTGGGACCTCTCCTGCTTGGTATCTACTTCTCTAAAGTACAGGCTAACACAGAAGGCCTCTGGCTAATGAAGTTCACAGATGATGGCAAACTAAAAGCTATAGTCAAGTCCCCAAATGATGTGGACATCCTACAGAAGGGCCTCTCTGAGACAGATGCCTGGTGTTAAAGCCATGGCCTCAAGCTCAATGCCAAAAAGTGCAGTGTCATCCCCTTTGGTAAAAACTCTGTACCCATGAACTAACACATAGGCAGAAAGCTATTTAACACTGAATGTGTGATAAAAGACCTTGAGACCCAGGTGGACAGTAGTCTCTCTTTTGATAGTCACATCACCACAGTAGTCAGGAAGTCCTTCTACGTGGCACACCTCATCATAAAAGGGTTCTCATCCAGGAAAAAAGAGGTAATTGTTCCCCTCTACTCGACACTCAGACCCATTATAGAGTACAATGTCCCTTTTGGAATGTACCTCACAAGACATCTGCAGCAGCTGGAAAGGTCACAAAAGTACCTCACAAAGAGGACTACTGGCCTCAAACAAATGCCCTACACTGACCGTCTCAAAAAACTCCAGCTTTACTCCATAGCATATCACCTGCTCTGAAGTGATCTCTGCCTAACATATAAAGCCATGTCAAACCCAGAGCTGTTGGACATGCTACACCTAAAGAAATACCAATCCCTCAGAGCTACATGCTCTAGGGGCCTAAACCTTGTCACCACAATAAACAGGACATGCTGGAGGGATAGATTCCTGTCCCAGAGACTTCCCATACTCTGGAGCAGGCTACCCATCTATATCAAGCAAAGTTCTTCATTAGCACTCTTCAAGAAAAATTTTGATGAGTGGGTGGGAAATAGGAAATACACCCCGGGGATCACTTCTGTGTCTCTGCTCGACAATGGCACAGGAAAATAACTTTGTTGGGTGGCGTAAGCCAGGGAAACTTGTTGGCTAGGCTTACATAGGCCCTTGGGCCGATAGCCTAGTACCTACCTATGAACTTATGAACCTAAGTTAGCAATAACTCCACATCAACAAAGCCCACTGACTGATCCTGCTTGGAACCAACTGCAGTCATGTCCCTTTGTGGGTGCCTCCCTCCATTTTACAGACTGTGTAAGTTAGCAATAATTCCACATCAACAAAGCCCACTAACAGACCATGCCTGGACCCACCTGCAGTCATGTCTCTTTGTGGGCGCCTCTCTCCATTTTTAGAGACTGTATAAGTTAGCAATAACTTCACATCAACAAAGACCACTGACTGACCCTATCTGGAACCACCTGCTGTCAAGTCTCTTTGTGGGTGCCTCCCTCCATTTTTGCAGACTGTATAAGTTAGCAATAACTCCACATTAACAATGCCCACTGACTGACCCTGCCTGGAACCACCTGTAGTCAAGTCCCTTTGTGGGTGCATCCCTCCATTTTTAGAAACTGTATAAGTTAGCAATAACTCCACATTAACAAAGCCCACTGATTGACCCTGTCTGGAACCACCTGCAGTTGTGTCCCTTTGTGAGTACCTCCCTCCATTTTTAGAGACTGTATAAGTATGTCCTGCTAACTGCTCTAGTTGATACCTGAACTGTTACTCCTGTGTAGGCTATTCTCTTGCACATCTCCGGGCTGCTCCCTGTTTCTTCATCTACCCTGCTCCCCCACTCCCCTACTATTTATTCTCCTAAAGCTCTCTGTCTGCTGTGTGTCTGATGTGCACCCCTCTGCTCATTCTCTGGTCTCTCCTACTCTGAACTGTCCCTGCTGCATTTCTCTATCCTTTTGCCCATCTCCTGTTTCTGTACTCTATCTTACTGAGCCCTTTCTTACAGATTTACTTAGACTATCTCTCTGAACTGTTCTACACCTCCCTGTGCCTCTCCTTCTCCCACTCTGTCAAACTTGCCTAGTTAACTGATTCTTTTCTTCAATTTATCCATGGGTGTAGCCCCGTTCTATTCACCCTTGCCGTGCTTGGGCTCACTTCTCTCTCATACCCTACCCCCATTCTCACCCACCCCTATTTTAATTACTTTTATATTCTCCATTCCCTCCCCTTCCTGTCTATTCATCCACGCACAACACTCTTCCTACTTAAAACCACTCCCAGCCTTACACAAGCCTTTTTGGAATATATCACTTCCTACTTTCAACTACTCTGCCCATTCCACAACGTCTCTTCCCTCTCTAATATGCAACTCCTTTTCTTTACCACTCCACTTCTTATACTTCTCTCTGTTTTAACCTCTTATCACTCCCACCTTTCCCACCCTTATATGTACACCCCTACATCATGCATCTCTGAAACTCTGCACACTACTTGCTCCTTTATTATTTCCTCATCTCTCTTCTTCACCACAAACTCTCTTCATAAACTAACTATACTTCAGAGCTACCCACTCAGCTGCAAATCCAAATCTAAATTTTACAACCATCTCTTACCATTTACTCCTCTCACTCTTTTTGCTAATAATATACTCCTCTCTGGTGATGTCCACCCCAACCCAGGCCCTATCTCCTCTCCCCACAGTGACATACCCCACAAGACTCCTTCCACCTCCCTGCATGCTTCACACCATCCTCATATTGCCAATCAATGCACATTTTTACACAAACACCTAACTACTCACTAAATATTCAAAGCCTCAGTAACAAAATCATTGAGCTACATACCTGGATAGCACATACCTCCCCTCACATTCTATCCTTATCTGAAATGTGGCACAAACCACACATCACTAACAACAAAATACTCCCTCCTGTCTGTAACATTTACCGCTCTGACAGGTTTCCAAAAAAGGAAGTGATGTAGCCATCCTCTACTGTGATGGCCTAAATCTCTCACCTGTCTCCATCCCTATCCCTGACTTCCACCCAGCTGAACTAATCATCCTAAATTGCCACCTTAACCCACACAAAAAATTTGCTATAGCTTCCATATATATCCATCCCCCCGGAAATAATATCCCACCCTAGAAAGTATCTTATCCTGGTTTTCCTACAGCATACACTAGGAATCCCTCATCCTTGAAGATGTCAATATAGATTGGTGCAAACTTACAACTGACTTTCCACAAGTTAGTATAAACCTATAAGGTTTCCATCAACTGATAATATCTCTCACCCACTTCCATAAAACCACATCTTCCAGCTCTACTATTAACTGGATTCTGACTAAGTTCCCCAACCTCTACCATAGCCCAACTACCCTACTAGACTTCATAAGCGATCATCTTCCAACCACTATTCTAAGACATGCTACCCAACCAGCAAAATCACAACTTTACGGAAACTATCGTAAACTCATTAATTTTAATATCAGCCAATTCAACTCCATACTCTCTAGTATTGACTGGTCCATCCTTTGGCAGATCCCTCTCAATGACACAGTGAGTAAATTTAATAGCATCTTCCTGAGCACCCTCAACTTCCTTGCCCCCTCCAGGAGAATTAGAATCAAACCAAATTACATTCCCTGGCATTCTAAAGACACTAGATCCCTAATGCACAAAAGAAATAGTGTTTGGAAAGCCTGGGATAAAACAAAAGAACTACCCCTCCTGCATAATAACAGAGAAGTATGAAATCTTGTCAAGAAACAAATCAATAAGAACAAAAAAATCCTACTATAACTCTGCCCATCTAAATAGCAAATACAACCCACGTAAGTTCTGGTCTGCCCTAAACAAAATTCTTTCTCCAGGTTGCCCTGCCAACCCCTCCCCTTTCCCAAATAAATATCTGGAAACCTCTATCCTCCTCAATAAACACTTCAGTGACACAATCCAAAAACGCTCACCCTCCAACTCTAACACAACTACTCCCCCTACCCTTCCAAACCCACTCAACAAAAACCCTTTCTCCTTTCAACCTGTTGCCACTTCATACATAAAAATACTTTTTCTGAAGTTTAAACCCTGCTCTCCTTCTACAGATAATCTCCCGTCTATCTTCCTCAAATTAGCTGCTGAATCTATAGCCTAGCCTTTATCCATTCTTATCAATAGATCAATTCAAGAAGTTACAATTACTTTCATTTGGAAATCCTTCTTCACCATTCCTCTGCATAAAGGATGAAACTCAACTGATCCAGCTATCTATAGGCCCATTTAAAATACTCAAAGAATGCATTCACTTGGAGCTTCTCAACTATCTCCTCCAAAATAACCTTCTCACTTCCACTCAGCATAGTTTCTGGCCCAACCATAACACAGCTACAGCTCTCCTATTATTTACTCATAGTATCACTGAGGCCCGTGATAACAACCATCTCATATCCTGTCTCTTTCTTACCTGTACAAAGCTTTTGACTCTGTCTCCCACCCCATACTGTTATCTAAACTTTCTAATCTCAACCTATCTGCTACTTCTCTAGCCTGGTTCTCCAGCTACCTCTCTTGTAGACAGCAATCTGCAGATGGCTCTCATCCTGTTCTCCATACATTCCAGTCCCATCAGGGGTTCCACAAGGTTCTATCTTGGGTCCCCTCCTGTTTAACATTTTCACTAATGAACTATACACATCCTGCAAACAATCCTCCCTCATCCAATATGCAGATGACTCAACTCTCATCTTCACCTCCAGCAATATCTCAGAACTCCATACCCTAATCCAAGATACCTTTCTATCCACTGAAAAGTGGCTGTCTAATAATCTGTTTATCCTTAACCCTAAAAAGATCAAACTCTTACTCCTTCTCCCATGTTCTCTCTCTCATCATAAAACAACCTTTGATATAACATCCTCCAATAGCACTATCTTAAAACCCGAACCCTACAATAAGCTCCTAGGTGTCATTATTGATGATGAACTTAAGTTTAACCTACACATACTCCAATGTATAAAAAAACTCACCAGAAACTAGGCTTGCTTTTTCGCAACAAAAAAATTCTAACCTCCAGTGCTAGACTCTCCCTGGCACAGGCACTACTTCTCCTCTCCCTTCTATATGCTGCCCCAGTTCGAACCAACATTCATTCCACAACCTTGACTAAACTTTAACAAACATACCACAAAATAGCTAGATTCATTATGAACTCTCTTTACACCTTACACCACTGCCTTGCACTTAACTCTCTACAATGGCTTGAACTCCTCCAACAACTCCTTCTATCGCAATTTCAAATAATGCACTCTATATTATACAAACCATCTTCCTGCCAAGCTCTCTCCTCCCTGGTATCCACCTATTCCCCATCACAGACCCTCCACACCTCAAACCAGCAACTTTTGGATATCTACCAACCAAAGAAAAACATGGGCAAACGTCTTTATAAACGCTCTGTGGCCCAAGCTTGGAACAAACTTCCTATACACATACGCTCCATTATCCATCCATTACACTTCAAAAAAAGAACTTAAACTTCACCTGCTTATCACCAAAACTTGCCCCTGCCATGACTCAACTTAACTTCACCATGCTTTTGTGTCATATTCCCACCATATTTGTATTTATAATAGTCTCTCCCTATTTCACCTAGTAATCCAGTAGGTATTTACCTTGTTAACTCATCCTCACAAAACTGAAAGCTTATATTTTGATGTATATTTTTGTACAATTGCTACTTGTATATTGCTATGTGTATTTTTCTTACTTTATATTTTTTGATCTGTTGTATTTACTATTCTTACTAGATTGGTGTGTGAATGTTTATATACTGTAACTGCTTGAGTGTGATTTTTTTATTTTATAAACTATAAATTGTTTGTAACTGGAGCTTTTCTCCTTGGGTCACCACTGAAAATAGGATACTGGCCCAATTGGACTAACCTGGTTAACAAATGTCAATAAATAAATAAATAAACACTAAAATTCTGTTCGTTTTTGATAAAAGAAGTTTAATTTGGGAACTAAAGTCAGGTGACAAAAAGGGATGTCATCTAAACTAACCCTGCAGTAATATTTGATATTAATTTAAGAACTCTCTCAGAGAGACACAGGGCATTTTGCATTTTGTCTTTGACCTAAGAACATCAGCTAGAAATATCTATTCACTTCTGTATTTGCCTTGCTGTAAGTAAGCTTTTAGGGCATAGTAACTCTTTTAGATTCAGATAAGAATATAGTAAAGTGTAGCTTACATGATTTCTTTACTTATTTGAGACTGTCCTGCAATGTTGTTTTTAAATATTATAAATAATATTATAAATATTTCATTTAATTTTAAACTCTGATGTGACTGATTACTTACTGAGTATTGTTTTGTTCTTTTATTATTTATTACTAAATATATTTAAACTTTTTAACTGTGGCTGGTCTCTTTAGAATATTTAAGCTTTCAGAGTACTTGCATAACTATTTGGTGACACCGTACAGGCCACTCCTAAATAGCCTTGCTCTTGGTCAGACCACCATTTGGATTAATAGTAACATTACACAGTAGGATTGGACACCCTTTGTTAAGGGCCTTAAAGTAGCTGATAAGTAGTGTCTGGTGGCAGTAGAAACTACCTTATACTCTGGGCAGAAGGGCATAACTAGTACCCTGTGGCAGCCTTTCCCAGGAGTGTGTGTGTGTGTGTGTGTGTGTGTGTGTGTGTGTGTGTGTGTGTGTGTGTGTGTGTGTGTGTGTGTGTGTTTGTATATAAATCAAATCTCAAAGAGTTTGTGTATCAGCTACTTGGGCAGGGGCATGAAGCACTGGTTGGACAGAGAGGGTACTGGTGATCTTGGTTTGGCTACTCAGCTGAGTTCTCAACCCTATAGCTGTGCCAGTGGGAGTCTTATAGGGGATCTGGAGAAAGAGGGAGAAACCAGCTGCAGACTGACTGTGATCTCTGTGTGCTGTTAAGGGAAATTGTACTTTACTGTGTGTGCACTTGTCATCCTCCCGGTAACTACATCTCCCACTGTTGCCAGTGGTGAGTAATGATGCTCCTTGATTACTGGGCCAGTGCAGGGGCATCACATTGGCTCATAAATCTACTGCACTGACTGTCTCATTAAGCACTGACATACCATTAACATAAAGAGTAGGAGATACTACATTACTACTGTCTAACTGATCAACTCATTTCTTAAAATGATCCCTTTTAGTAAAAGAATGTGTGTCCTTTGATTTACAAAATCTTTTGAAATTATTCCATTTATTACATTTGTGGCATTGTTGACCAAAAGCTAAGCATTTTTCTCTTTTAGATTCATGACTCTTACCACAATTACAACAGTTAACAATGAAACTAGGTTGGGGCCCATGCTTTGAGTTTGCTGACTCACTCTTATTTTTCACTGAGACTGTGCAGTTTCAAGAACTTGCTAGAAAGCTCTGGGGAGACCTGCAGCAGTCTCTGGTAAACCCCATAGCTGACATGTGTTTGGGCCTGTTTCTTTTAACCATGTGCTGCATACCATCAACGTGAGGCTTAGAAGTTATTGGAAACATGCCTCTCTCATTTGTAAGCATATCGATGTGCTTATCTGTGACCTCATATATCTGACAAATCTCAGTGGCATTATTCAAAGTTAAATCACTGTCACAAAGCAAAATCTTTCTCACAGCATTATCAATACCACAAAGTCTATTCTTTATTAACTCACCCCTTAAATCACCAAGTCTGCATGTTTGAGCTTTGTTTCCCAAGTTAGTTATATATGCAGCAAAAGTTTCACCTGGCTTTTGATCCCTTGTGTAAAATAAGTGCTTTTCCATTGTGACATTTGTTTGAGGGTTACATATTTCTCTAAATTTACATTTTAAGCACTCTCGGTCCTCCCTTGACTCAGCCTGTACAATAATATGATGGTTTCCTCCCTATCCTGCAAAGATACCAGGTGTATACACAAATGAATATTCCCTTTCAGTGGCTTCTGATCCAGCTAAATTAAGTAGAATAAATGCCTTTGTACAGTCATTTTATCAGAAAATGCAGCATGTATGAAAATATCTTACTGCTGCTCAAACACTCTCCAGTTTTCAGCAATATTATTATCAAACACTAGTGGGCCTGTTTTTTGAAATCGTTCAGCCATGCCAACCAATACACACTGAAAATATGGTCCTTGTAATTATGTATGAATAAGTTGCCTTTGCAGCTCGCAATAACACTCAAATGCACAATAAACTCTTTGAAATACAATACTTTGTGAAATATGCTCTGAAATGGCTGTATTTGTGAAATACCTTTACTGTAACACTGCACAAACATGTGAGCACTTCATACAGTTCTGATAACTCGGATAGCCTCAGTAAATATGAAAAAGTATATGCTTAGCAAGAAAATGCAGTTGTTTCTCTTATTTTATTCATTTTAAGCAATTCAGACTTTATTTCAAACATTTTCTGTAGTAATTTGAATAATTCTAGCAATATCGGACATTTCAACTTATTTTGATATCATTCAGAGTGGGAGGCTGGCCTAATGGTTAAGGTGTTTGCCTTACAACCACAAGGTGCGGGGTTTGAGTCCCACAAGGGATAATTGGCTAGGGCTTGCAAGGGCAGTTAGCTTAGTACTAATCTATAAGTCTATATGCTTTATTTCATATTTATCAAATAAGAAATAGTTTGAGCAAGTTTTAACATTAGAAATTCATTTCTGACCTGTTTTTTTGCAGATTATACATGTAGCAAGAACAGTCCACTTCTGTCTATACCTCTCAAAGTCAAAGTAGAGAAACTGGAGTTCTTTCTGGCCATTAGATATGCCGCTTCTGACACCAAGGGGGGAGCTCAAAAAAGGCTACATGGATTCATTTTCCATGTAGGCATAATGGCACAGAGCTTACATGGAAGTAAGCATCCATGTGATCCAGTAAATGGAGCTGAGGGGCGTGCACGAGCATGCAAACACGGAAGTGTCTGTGACATGCAAATTACTTCATAAGCAGGAGGAATGCATGCAAATAAGGGTGTTGGAGCAATCCAGCAAGCAGATAGGCTTTAGTGCAGACCCCGTGTTGGTGTCCGACGTGTACATGGAAAAATTCTGTGTACAGGAAATAAAAAAGTGAATAGAGGCTGTAAAAGCCAGGTTAGAAGGACAGAAAAATAGCAGACACATATATGTGCAGAACTATGCCCTGTGCATCCAAAAAGTAATGGAAAATAATGTAAAATGTTTTTTTAATACTCATGTTTGTGTGGCATGGCCATTATGCAAAAAGAAAACATTTAAAAGTGTAAAAATGAAAAAAATAAACTATGTGACAATAATGTATTATAGAGCCTTGCATGGAGTATGTACAATGGTAGATTTCTGTGGCTGCTAAGGAAGCAGGGTCTGGAATAGTGTGGTTTCCTGGCTGGGTGCATGGATCTATATGCAAATGAGAGCTGGGGTTACTGAATAGCAAAAATGGGTATCCGTGCCCGCAGATCACATCCATGTATCCCCAGAACCATGTTGGTGTCTACAGAAGCAGTAGCTGACATCAAAAGTGGGTGTGTCTGTATTTCTTTAAGCACATTGGAGCTCAGTAGTGCCTGTTTGCATGCTGCACCACTAAGCTGAGCAGAGGGGCGTGTCCAGTGACTGCTAAGCTTTGTTTACCTTTGGGCCATGTGTTTTAGCTAGTTTGAGCATGTTTGCACGGCATGCCACTATGTTTGCTGAACATACCCGTCTATGGAGGTGTGCCCACTGAGTGATGAGCATTGTTTATATCTGTGGCGTGGGTTTGTGTGCCCTGCCACAGTGCTTAGCAGGGAAGGTTGTTTAAAAAAATTGTCTGGAAAAGCCAGTCATATATAAATTATTGATGACCCCTGTACCACTTAAACTGGGGCATTAAAACACTGATAATGATGTACTTGGCATGTGGAATGCATCATAGGTAGCCAATCACACAGGCTGTACCTATAGCCGAGCACTAGAAAAGTTGCATACATCCAACAATCTGATTTCACCCCCATACTCTGCACCAGTGGAGTACAAACATGGGATTTTTAACTAAAGCAATGCTAGGGGTTGCTGCAGCTCTGCTACATCTGTATATGGTAGATGCTGAGGTCAGTACTGATGCTGCTGCTGACAATAGGCCTAGACTGAGAAGGAGAACAGTGCTCAGGCCCAGGGTAACCTTCCAGGGGCTACATGAGCTGGAGATTATAGAGTGCTAAAGGGTGGACAGGGACATACTACAAGAACTCACCAAGCTCTGCCACCCACAGCTCAGACCCACAGCCAATGGGTCTATATTATAACATCAAATGCTTAAAATAGTGAATGCTATATAACTGACCCCAAAAAAATGGAAAACACAAAATTCTGAATAAACAGAACAGCGATTTTTTTTTCTGAGAAAAAAAATCGCTGGTCCGTAAAAAAAAACCCAAACACAAAATAAAGTGGAGGGCTGTGCTCCCCCCCACACACACACACATTTTAAATATACCAACTTTGAGATCGCACCACAGTAGAGGAAACTGCAAAGTTCCAAGAACAGCCTAGTGTTTTTCTTCCCTGGGAAAAATATTGCTGTTCCGTTTCTTCGGGATTTTGCCATTTCGACATTTAACTGTCTATTAAACAGCATTCGCTGTATTAAGTGTTCGCTTACTTATCAGGGAACCCAGCCAACAGGGGGGAACCCATCCCAGTGGAAACAAAGATATGTGTAACCCCTAGGATACTAGCTACAAGCACTTTCCAAAGACCAACTGGGGTCATGATGGGGGTCTCACAGACATCAGCATCCAGGGTACTCCACCAATTCCTGGATGCCATGCTTACACATGCCAGTAAGCACATTTATTTACCCCAAACCCCTAAGGAGAGGGCTAGTAGTACATGACTCTTCTACCATGTAGCACACTACCCTGAGGTACTGGGTGCCATAGACTGCATGCATGTACACATCAAAGCACCACCTGGTGATGAGGGTAGACTCTACCTCAACCGCAAGGGGTATCACTCCATCAACTGCCAGGTCATGTTCAATGCCCAGGGCATTATCGTGAGTGTGTGTTCTGGCAGCCCTTGCAGTTATCACAACTCTCATATGTGGCATGCATCACAGCTGTACCAGATGTTTGCCAGGGGGGACATCCTGTATGGCCATCTACTGGGCGATGCTGGCTATGCAGTGGAACTGTGAATGATGACACCCATCAGAAATGCACACCTACCCACCAAAGAACAGTATAATGAGGCACATGCACAAACCAGGAACATCATAGAGTGTGTGTTTGTGCTGCTCAAGTCATGGTTCCAGTCCCTAAATATATCTGGTGGAGCCCTGCAATACTCTCCAGTCACATGTGCACAGATCTTCACAATATGTGCAATGTTACACAATATGCTCCTGAATAAACAGCTGCGGCAAGATCATCAGAGGGAAGGGATAAACAGCCCCCACCAGTGCCTAGGTCCCCACAGCAACACCTACATGGGGACTCGGGGGAGGAATCCCCTGAGACTGTCCCTGTAGGCAGACATAGGCATGCCCAGTATGCCCTGGCCTTGCACTGACAACCTAGGGCCCTAGGGTCTGACACCTTGTTCCGACTTGCATACATAATAAAAATGATGTCAGCCAGACCACACAACCTGTACCTAACCATGTATTGGCTGTGTACTGCATGCATCAGACAGAGTCAACCCTGAAACACAGGTCTCTCAAACACTATGTTTGCAAGGTAAATCACTGTCCTATACAACAAATGTATGGGGTATTAGACTATTGTAGCATATGTATGGACACACTGCATGCATGCAAGGGAATAGGGTAGGCTACTGGGCTACTTGCAGGAAACTAACAGCTACTTGGGACAACAGGAACTATGTCCAATGCTGGGTGCCCCATAATATGCATTAGGTCACATGGCTGGAAACCCCACTGCATTATGCAAGATAAATGCCAAACAGTGGGGTCATAGGACAGATGCAGGACTGTCAATACCAGAGTCCCCTTCCCTGAACACATCAGTATTGCCATACAACTGCAGTAACAGTATGCTTGCAAGGATATATCCGCAGAACACAATTCTAGGGCTGTCAGAAAGAACTTGGCAACATGTATTTTCCATAAAACACAGGGGTCACAGTGTATTTATTTTATCTTAACATTTATTTACCAGGAAAGTCTGACTTGGAACAAAGCCAATTTTCAGTGGAGGCCTGGGGAGAAACACTCCAGGCACATGTCTTTGAAATGTGGTAGAGAACCAGAGCACCGGAAGGAAACCTACACAAATGCAGGGAGGAGACTCCGCACAGAAGGCACTCCAGCCAAGAATAGAACCAGAGAACCTCTTGCTGTAAGGTGACAATGCTACTGCTGCACCACTGTGCCATGTCTGTATGCTGTTGATAGCATGAGTAATTAAACCTCACTTTCTGGAGGCTGCTGTGGCTCACTGAGCTAAGGACATTAGCATGGTTGATGCTGGTGATGGTTCAAAGCTAGCCACACCTACAACTTTTGCATGTGAGTTACTCATATGGTGGGAGTCCCACAGACTGTCATAACACTGTAATCTGTTACTGCAAGGAAGCTGGACACAAACCAAAGAAAATAAGGGGACAGAGGTACAAACCTACACACATTATACATGCTCTGAGAACCTATAAGGTGGCTAGTATAACAGCAGGTTGCAACATATCAGATTATCTGCAGTATGTAAGGGCTATCATTTAACTGTGTCAGTATTTACAACAATCCAGTGTAATGCATTTTATTGTATATTACCAGAAAAACACAACTGTATGAGGAACAGAGCAGACATATGGGGTGGAATGCTGGACATTCTGCAAAATCATGTAGGGAGAGGTATGAAGACTGTCACCCTGTGTGTGGTGTTACATTACGTACCCCAGTCACATCATACCTCTCAACCTCTTACAGCAGGGAATCTGGACAAAGCCATGAACAATAGTGGGACAAAGGCCTAAATATAAGCAGAAGGATTAAATATTGGCCAGACAAATGTGGAAAGTTGATAGAATAACAGGTCTTGCATTAGCATGAATCTCCTGCTGTGTATATAGTCAGTAAATCACATGTCTCTCATCATTTCCTAATGTCAGTTTATAATATTTTGCCCCTAATGTGACAGAAAACCACAATGCTCTGTAAAACGTACCAAAAATATGATGCAATACCCTACACATTCTATTACAATCTGTACAGTTGATAGGTATGGTCACATATTGCGTTCAGCAAACAGCTGGGGAATGCCTTGGACAAAATATCAGGGAGGTGCTGGACTGTGGAAACAGTCCAGCAGCCAATTGGCTGCAGCACATAAACTCCCGGACTGGAGCACAGGTACATCGGGCCTAGAGTCACCTTGTAATTACTGACAGTCACACTGGGCATGCTGCTACACTTAGCTAACTTGAGCTCATGTCTGTTGCCTCATCTGTGCAAAGAAATTCCATGCAGAAATATGTCTGACAGCTATGTATACGTATCTGTCTCTCCCTATCTCCTTCACACATAATTACCCTAGCTATCAGTATGTGGCACAAATGTATATGAAAACAAGATATATATGTATATATATATATATATATATATATATATATATATATATATATATATATATATATATAGCTAAATAAATGTGTAGACTGATATAGATTTTCCACATATATCTACATAACACAGTTACATAACATACATACAGAGCAACAGTTAAGATGACATCCTTCTTTTATATATATATATATATATATATATATATATATATATATATATGCATGTGTATATGTGTGAGGGGATGTATGAATGTCCCCACTTGCAAACAGAAAGTTGGGATTATTTACACCTACACATCACAACAGTTGTCTGATGGTAACAGACCAAGGCCGCAAAATGACATAATCCACTCACCCCAGAATCCTGTGCCTGTGGAATGTCACCCTGTAGACAGACAACAGTGGGCAGGTGGTGTAATGTGCAATGGTTGGAATGCAGGACTTGGACAGGCCATATTATCACTGGCCAATTGTCCACCTACAAAACTGAAACTTTCCACACATGGCGATACTGGTAACTGCACAAACATAGCAGGGGTATTAACAGGTAGCCCACTCCTGGGACACTAGATACAATAGCATCAAGCAGGTTCATTCTGCAGGCCACACATGCTGTCTAACACAAGACCACTTAGCATACTCCATAAGCACTGTGCCTGCATCAACATGTATAACAGACATAACCTGTGGCACATACAATAGGTACTGTAAGCTCCCGTGTGTAATACTAGTTACGTAGGAGTTCTAATCTCCCTTCCTCCAACTTTGTGATTATATCCATATATCCTCTCACAGCACTAATGCCATGCTCATATGTGCTGTATCATTGCAATGGTATGCATTTTTACCCCTGTGGCTGGCTGCTGGCCTCTAATATCTGTACTCTACAATGCCTGCTGATGTCATCCACCTTAAGAGCACTGGCTGACAGTGTAATAGTAGATAAACAGCATGGCGCATGCGATAAGCACTGCAAGCTTTAGTGTACAATACTAATTAGGTAGGGGTTCTAATCTCGTGTGTGTGTGTGTGTGTGTGTGTGTGTGTGTGTGTGTGTGTGTGTGTGTGTGTGTGTGTGTGTGTGTGAATATATCCCTTTGCAGCACTTTAGACAAGCCCCTATGGGCTATCTCTGTGCAATGGTTATGCATTTTATGCCCACTGACTAGATGCTGGCTGCTACAGTGGCCTCCGTTACAAGGCCTGCTGATGTTATCCTCCTTGCCATCCTGTGCCACTGTATTTCCCACCTTGTATCCATAGCTGCACCACTCAGACTCCTGGGACAAAAATATACACAGCTCCATGACACATCTGTCATTCTGTAACACTACTACCAGTGTACTATCAGGCAACAAAGATACACAATGTTTGATGTGTAGTCCTGACATATGCTAGCTTACAGTACCTGTTGTGGCCCACAACAATTGCCATGATATATCACTACTGCACTACACAAACACGTGTAAAATTATATGGTCACCTTGTGCATCAGACACATGCATGCAGGTCCCCACATCAATGGCATGGATGACAGGGATGTGACACAGGTATCATCACATGCACAGGGTGTGGTGTGGTGGTGCCAGAGCCTAGGCTGGGCCAAACAGTTGACAGTATGTGTGTGAGTCAGGAAGGGATGCTGTTGACATGGGCCTTGGAGTGGTGCTGTGTGTGTCTGTAGGTGACCTGCATGTGACAGTGGTGTTGGAGTTCATGTGTGTGTATACATTCAAGCTTGGTGCTAGCCCTACACATGTGTATGGTGGACAGCTGTGGACTATACATGGTAGAGTGGACAGTTCACCATCCTTGGTCATGAACACAGGAACTGGCTCCTCCATGAGTAGCACAGGCAGCACCATGCCCAAGGTCAGATGCGTGCTAGTACCTGATGGTGATTGCTGTTTGCTGGGCTGTGTACCCCATAAGACTGCCCCAGGACCATGGGCCCATGGCCTGCTACATCATGTTGTGGACAGCACACCTCCCTCTGTAGCACTGGAGATACTGCCACTACAGGAACATTAGTGTGCACAGCCATGTGGACTACCAGCAGATGGTGTTGCTGTCCTACATCCACATGTCCAACACCCAACCCCAACCACATGTTCCAGCACAGACAACATGTACTCAAAGACTGACACTGTCTGAGCCCACTGCCTGTCCACTACATTAGTGAAACATTCCATAGCATCACCAGTGCGGTGGAAGCAGTCTCAGATGTCAGACTGTACTGCATCCATAACCCTAAGCATCTATCTGGTGTTGCCTTCAGCTCGTGCCTGTGCCTCCATGACAGCCCAAAACATGCGGCGAGTGACCCGCTAAGTGACACCTGCAACAGGAAGTAGATTGGCAGCAGTCTTCCTTTGAGCATCCCTGTCAATCTGCCTGTGTGGGACCTCACCAGCTGTCTGCCCATGGCCAGTGTCTACACTCACTGACGCCATAGTTCTCACACTGTCCTGTAATATGTCACCACCCTCTGACTGTCCAATATCTGTGGCCTCTGGTGACAGAGTATGCATGGGCATACTGACTGTGGGTGGGAACAATGAGGGCAGAAGAACAATGTCAACCTCAGGGACAGATTCAGCCACCGACAACCCCACCTGTGCCTCACTGTGGCCACCATCTTCATCAGAGTCCGATGAGACACTGACATCAGGTTGTGAGGGGCCAGACTCCAATCCCCCCCCCCTGTTCACCTGTGAGAAGCAAGACAAAAACAGTGCATTACCACCTGCACTATTATGTATGGTAATCTACACAGACTCATACAGATTGTGGATCCACAACTGTATCACATACCCCACATCTTCTTAACTCTGATCCCATGCACAACACACACACACCCACAACAATATACACAGACAACCAAGACCCTGTATAACATGCCTGTCAGCTACATCCTGGTAATGTTGCCAGTTCAATACACCTGTGAGGTATGCAATATGATAGTGTATGTAACAGAAATACACATTAAACCCAGTACACCTATATTGACAATGCTATGTATGTTGTAGTACCACTGTCTCAGATGTGTACCTTCCCCCTATTGTGTCAGAATGGGCTTCTTGGAGCATGTATAGCAGGCTGCATAGTTGCTCATAACTATGAGTGCAAACATGTTAATGTTTGTAGAAATATACACCTGTCATTCCCTAGGCTATGCACTGTAGTTAACTGCTCTGAAATGGAACATTCAATTATTCTACTCTAGCTAAGCAGAACACTTGTGCAAAAGGCAAATTGGCAGCCCTTAACATTCATAGGGTATATCTGGTCAGACAAAACAACAATATGACACTTACCACATACATGAACATGAACTCTGGCCACATCTGACGTACCTGTGAAAAGGTAAGGGACAGGTATTGTCAGCAACACCAAATGTTGCAGTGTTACAAGGTAATATGTGCCTATTTCCACATGTACAGTAGCTAATGTGATACTGGCTATATTGTTGCCATTCTGAGTATGTGTGCACAACTGTGGTGAAAAGCCAACCCCCCCCAATGCAGATAGACCTGACACCCATGTACTGGTCTGTAGATCCTGCCATAATAACTGCAAATGTATTATACTGGTGAACAGAGTAAGCTTACCTGGACGCTCCTCTGATGTGGCGCTGTGGCACCCACCTCCAGCATGTATGGCTTGATGGTTGGCTGGGAGCTGTGGGCTGATCCTAGGTTTGCCAGTAAATACTCTGTGGTTGAGAGTGATTGTTGTGTTGCAGGCCCTCCACCGGTGGCAGCATGACCCTGGCAACAGCAGCTGCCCTTTGAGGTGCAGCATTGACCATGTCTGTGGCCCAGTGTTGAACCTGCTTGTAGGTCCTGTCCTGTTGGCCAGTATCATTAACAGCCCTCACAAGGTCAGCCCAGAATACTGCCCACTGTTCTTGATTGTGGTGACCCCTTGACAGCAGGATGTGATGGGTGAGTCTGAGGCCATCCACTATAGTGTCATTTTCTGCAGATGAAAATGGAGGATGTCTCTGTCGGCACATTGTTCCTGCAAGACAACAACAGGGGAACACATTACAGGACCAGCTACATGGATGTCCATGATGTACAGACCCTGCCGATCCAAAATGGGCTGCCCTACCCACCGCTCCCTCACACATCATACCCCGCAGTCTATCAACACACTATATGTGTGGCTATCACCAAGATAGTAGCAATGCCGGTTATGCCCTGTATGCCGTGACCGAGTCTGCTGTATGCCACTATACCCATCGCTGCAGTCTACTGTGATGTCTCCACAGTGGGAAAAGTCCCACTGTTTTGTCATATAGTCACTGTCAGACAAATAGCTGTGTGCTATTGCAACAACTATATGGGGACAATCCAGCAACACCGGTTTGCCACAATGACAGACACCAATGCAAACCTGCTGTAGTATCCTACCTCTCCACTACACAGATGTTTCTGGAATGTGGACGTGTGTCACATAGATGTGGTCATTTTGGCACACACGTATGGATGTCTGACAACTGGTTGCCAATCATTGATGGTTGTTGTCAGAATAGAGAGAATCTGGCTTTCACACTCCTGACCCCTCAAAAAAACACTTATGCTACAGTCTATTCATACTCTTACTTTGTATGGCCAGTATGTATACTCTGTCACTGAGTTTGGGCCTGTGTCCCCCCACTAATTATGGCTATGACCTGAATTTCTGCTGTAAGGGGGTTACAGGTATGTCAGCCATAGGTCTCATGCAATGAAGTACGAATGTCAACAAAACACTGACCTAGCCAGAATACATCAAGGACAGTCAGGGATACCTTTACAATGTCAGAAATATATTTTTGTGGCATTGACAGACAGAGAGGAGGTGAATTACAGTACATTGTTTCATATTATAGCTGTGTACACCCTTACTTACTGTCAATATGTCTAACTCATAATCCACTAGGTTTCCTACAACAGACGGCCATTGTAGGAAGGAGTGACAGTGGTCGAGCTGTGATTTGATTCAAAGCAGGGCAGTTGAGAGACCTGCCTGTAGCTGTTGGACAACAAAGTATCACCAACATGTCAATACCATAAACGTACTACAGGCCTACTGTTGTAGTCCCTATTCCCCATACCTCTATCCTCCCATCTGCATCCCATTATATGGTGACATTACATACCTGGTAGAGTGAAGTAATCCTATTTTGACCAGAATGTCAGCAAACAGCTTGTAAAGCCATTGTCTGACTGAGTAAAACAATATACAGACCTGTTCCCCCATAAGCAGTTGATTGTCTTTTTGTAAGTAATGCTCATTAACAGGTGATTGCCTGTGCACCAATCTGTGGCTCAGACTTGCTAATTGCATCCAAAACAGTTGGGTTACCCTTTCATTAGCCAATGGCAAGACACCACTGTGCAATATTTAAGGGGTTCATGTAAGCCTTGGCCCCTTTCTTAGTCTTTGAGATGGACATTTGTGAGACGTGGAGACTACAGAATCACAAAGGGTAGGTACAAATACCATCCACTGTTGAGATTTATGAAGTATGCTCACAGTTTTGCATGATATGTTTGGCCATTGTCCCATGACATTGTGATTATCTGGCAGCTCAATGGTAAACATTGCAGGTTGTGGTCAGTGAGGAGAGAGAGATATGTGAGTGCCAGACATCATACTCATCAGAATATGCATGCTGATACAGTAGCTGCTATTCTATCAGTTAACAATCTTTGTAGGGGCAAACTTTGAAGCATGTCCCTGTCGCTGGACCTTTGCCCCCACCACTTATGCAGGGTTTTGTCTGGATCCCTTGTTCTAGGGTTTGTGAGGTATGGTAGGTCTGTAGCAGCTACCTTAACATAGAGCTGTGTATGTTCCAGTTAGGACACATAGGGGGGAGTGTGAACATTTTGGAGGACAGCAAACTGTATGTGTAATTGAGGCAGCAGTGTCAGCTCTGTCATTACAGCAGAGTCAGGGTAAGGGTATCCTTTGCAGTCCAGTCGAGGCATGTGCTTAAGGTACATCTGTTATGTAACAGTACCAATCACAGAGTAGTAGGTGACATATAGTTAGGCTATACGAATATGTGCAGTGTGTCCTTACCTACAGGCCTTTGACTTGCAAACATGGGTAGTAGTTAATTCAGTAGCAGCAACCTGTGTGGGTTAAAACTGCATGGCTCAGTCATTACTTGCTGTGTTCACAACAATGTAATTGAAGTGCAATACACTGGATTCAAACCCAGGACTGTGGGTAGAAAAATGCTCTGCATGGAAGGCTTTTAACAGACTGAGCTACCGAGTTAGTGCTGCAGCAGGTGTATTTGCAAGATATATGTGCATACATACAGTCTGTGACACATGTTGTCTGCATCCATCATTATGTGCATGGCTGTCAAAGGCAGTTGTTCTGCAGCAGAATCCCAGTTGTACACATGTACTTTGCCATTTCTGCCTTAGCAGGTGTGTTTAAAAATGCTGCCGATAAAAGGGGGCATTTACCTGCTATCCCAGGCCTCACATACATCAATTAGTATTTATTTGACTGTGTACTGTTGTAAATTTTGCATCAGAGTCCCAGGGACACTCCCATTTTTCCCAGTAGATGTACTTGTGTTCTATCATTGACTATCAGTATATTTTGCTGGAAACACCTACTTTAATTAAAATCTCAGTGGCAGAAGCACCTGTTTTAATTAAGAGTTGAATGGCCTAGTTGGCTAATGCATTATGCTGTAGTCGACAGGGGCCTGGGTTTGAGACTTGGCAGGGGTGATTATTTTGCAGCTGTGCCTAACACTGTGAGAAACACAGATGATCATTAATGCACATTAAAGCAATTTAAGTGGGTTTGTGCTGGTTTGAGCAGCGCATCTTGCTGCTTAGCTCTGCACAAACCTGTACTAAAAATTTAATAAGAAAATAAAAAGGGGGTGATAGGACAGTGTTTAAATGGGGGCAAGTAGGGGGAAAACATACTGAAAGGCAGGTAGGGATGTGCGGAACAGGTATAGGAAAATACCATAGCTTTCCATTTCTTTTACAGCAACAACTGTGCATTTGTACAGATTTTGGGCATGAATTTGGACTCTCAAACCCCAGAGGGAGGGGTGAGGACAACATAAATATATTGTCAGGCCAATTGGACCTACTTAGTTGTGTCCAATGGACACACGTGTGAAATGGAGAGATATGTATGGAGTGATGTATTTTTTTGTGTGACAGGTGCCCATTTTTTTAAGGACAGAGTGGAATGTTGTGGAAAGGATGTCAGTACATGTGGGGAGGTAAGTTGGGTAGGAGAGGTTGCATTTGAAGACAGACAAGACAACATACAGGGGTGGTGTGTGACACATGGGGGGGTAAACACCTGGGATTGGGAGGGTGTTGTAGAATCAGACATGCATGTGCCCCCAGATGGCAGCAGCATGACTGAGCTCCCCACCCATGGGAAATCAACACTGCCCCTTCATTGCCCTGAAGGTGGCTGTGCTGGAGGTTGGGTGCCAGAGCCACCAGGCCCCACCAGGTTGTTGAGTCTGCCCTCAATCTGGTGCAGGCATTGTTCATAGCTCCTATGCAGAATCCTGTGCAACATGGCTGGCAGTTGATCTTGGCTGACTACTTCCCCTCTGCCACAGCTCCCAGGGAGGATGGCCCCTGTTCCCTGAAGCAGTTCTACCAGAGGGTGGTGCAGGGCCAGCGAAGGGGACACCACTGGCCTGGGTCCCAGATGCACTGGTACCCTGTGCCATGGCTGGCTGAGGTAGGGTAGGCAGATTAGCAGGAACCAGCCTACCCTGTCATGCTGTGGTGATAGAGGTATAGCAATGTGTATAGGTTAGTTATGAACAAAACATTTTTTTAGTTTTAACAGCATGCCAGAACATTAGAAATAACCCATTAATATATCAATGCATATTATACGGAACACAACAATAAATAACATAACAGTCAGTATATTAACAGCATGCCAGTAACAGTTATGACATAAGCCTAACAACATAGGTAATTCAACAAGATATATTAATATGCAACCATTGTAATACATAATAATAATAAAACACATGAACCAAAATTAAGTTTATAGAACAACATATGTTAATAGTAAACCATAACCAATGACTAACAATAATAAATTTAGATGACAATAAGGGGTGGGGAGAGAGAGAAATACAGTCCATTAATACCGGTATAGGCTATATAGTTTATAACAGTACTGCTATATACTCTACAGGTCTGTCCTTCCTTTATATATAACAGTGCCTTATAGCTGCTGCAGCACATACATACCGCTCAAGCTATCCACATGGGACAGGGTGTACTGTGGACTGATGTAGTGTTATTGTGCTATTGACATAATCATGTTGATGATACATCTGTGACAGAGGGATTACGCAAAAGTAATTACATTCTGTGACAGAGTGACACTTGAGAGACATGTATGTTTACAGTACAGAGAGTAAACAACTATCATGCCTTCCTTGGCAGGCATGGGGATAGAACTTCAGCAAACTTTCACAGACACTCCAGGCAAACAGCCATACCAAGATTACACATTTTATTTATTTTATTTTCTATTATTATTGTTGTACTTTTTGCTTTTATTTTATGAAGTCTTATCACATTCCTGGTCAATGCTGTTAATAGTCTTTTACATCTGAGCACACAGATTATTTACTCATAATAAGGCTACTTCACCCATTTACCTGTATTTCCTGTGGAGAGAACATCTGTCATCAATATGTAACTGATTCAGTAATATTTATTACTGCATGGTACTGGATCTGAACCCTGATCTGTGTGTGTGGCAAAATGTACTTCAGACAGAGCATTTAACAAACTGAGCTACTGAGCCACTGCTGATTACTGACTCACTGATATTTGCCTAGAACTCACCTGGAAACAAAATATGACCTAGTAATAGCACTATAGTTTTATACTAGACTGCAGTGGAAGTTGAACACACATGCATGAGATTCATACATGACAGAGATACTATGTAAACTATACAGTACTACATAGAGTGCAGGTGTACACAATATACTGTTAGTGGGTGGAAATATCTATGAAGTCTACAAATCATATCAGATTATTGGGTTGGTAAGATCATATGCCAGCTGGTCCCAGGCCTCTGCCTTGCACTCTGAGCCCTGGAACTGCCCCTGAAGCAGCCAGTCTTCATGGTCTTTCACCAGGAGTCCAACCATGACCCTAGACTCCAGAATGCCCCACCACTACAATCAGAAGCATGCACCCTTTCCAATGCCTGCCATAGTTCCTACACAGTTCAAACTCCAACTGGTTATGCTGAATTCTCACCTGTTGAGCTTAATATAGCCTGTTTTCCCATGCTTACATGCCATTGGGCAAGTTTTAAAAATGTGGCACATCGCTTGGCACCACACAAGCCAGTGCAGCTGAGCTGAGCAGTGCTTAAACTGGCAATACTTAGCAGTGCTTAGCAGTGTGCAAACCGGCTAAGCACAGCCAAGGAATGCCAAGCACTGCCAAGCAGTGCATAAACAGAGACTGGTTAAGCAGTGTTTAGCAGGTCTGAGCAGATCTTAGCAGAGTTTAGCTGAGCGTAGCAGATTAGGATTGAAAATTACTCATAATAATTTGTCTTTGGAAAATAAAGGCTTAATTTCCCTTCCATGTATTCAAACCCTGCACCTACTGTACATAAGGCCGTACCTCTAACCACTTGGATACATGGATATGTGGAATGCTGTTATACATTTACATATACCTCTGAGCTAATGTTAAGCACTGCTAAGCACAGCACCATGCAAACCCACTAAGCTATGCTTAAACTTAACATTTGCATCACAAATTAAATGCATCTGGTTTCTATTTTTGGATGTCTAGCACATGTCACTAGCTGCGCTCCATGCCATGCTGCGCAAACCTGAAAAAAAATGAAATACATTGATTACATTGATATAATGATATAATGCACTTGGACAGTGCAGGGGGTGTGTTACTCATCTGTGGACACAGTTAGTCATACACTTCCTACACTGATTCAGTAACTATGTTCCACAACTCTCCCTTAGCAATGTGCCATCATTGATATGCATGGTGCGCTACCGAATAGGAACCGCATACACAGACATAGTAACTTCATGTAGGCTCTACACTATGCCTACATGGATTTTATTAAAACTGGGGACATGTCCTTTAGATATGCCACTTCTGACACCATGTCACGTGTCCCCTAATGCATGGAAGACAAGCAGGTGGGGTAGTTCACTTAAGATGCTTTATTGTATAGAAACACATCAGGATGGAAAGCAGCATCAGCAAATATGAACAAACTGATTAACAGAGTTTATACACATACATGCTTACATCTCAACAGCTTACTACAAAACGGCACTCTATCCCTGCATGTTCTCAGTAACCAATACACTTAGTACAGGCCCACAGGAGGTTTCTTAAAGAGATATGCACATTGATCTACAAACAGTAAAGTTGATCACCAAGTGTCCAAACATGTTTTTTTTTCTTGGCCTTTCCATATAAGCTTTAGCATAAAGTCATAAATGTTTCTGAAGAGGGAAGTGGGTACAGCAGAACATACTCATTCTTTAAACACCATTATCAGTTTCTTATGTTGCTGTTCTTCTAAGTTTTTATATTAAAATTAAGGTGTACCTTCTGTTCCTTCGATAGAATTAACACTGATATTTTTAATGCTACTTTTAACCCTAAAAAAGTAAAATGTTTATTTGTCCTGTTCCTTCCTCTCCTACTTATCAGTATGCATTTCTATGTTCTTATTCTCCCTTATACTAAATGTGTTAATGAAAAAATGTTTACACTTGTCACATAATATCCCTTTCATGCCTCACATATTATACAGGAGATATTTTCAGACTCTCCATGTGACTATCTCTTTTACATTATTTTACCTCACCAAGAACATTTCATTGATCTTATCTTATTTCAGATAATTTGGCTAATTTTATCACAGTCTTGTCTTCTGCTTAAATGCATCTTTAATTTTAGAGTAATATAACTAATGTCTTTCTCTTTTAAAACAGCTTGAGTATATTCACACATTAAGTTGCCATAGTCATCTATCACTTTCCTTTTCCCTTTAGGTCTCCTCTACTTGTATTCCATAATTAGCTTCTTTTGAGCCAAAGCCACAATCCCATCCATTTTTTATAAGCAAATCATTAATCTATGTAATCTTTCCAGATATTGGTCAAGTAAATTGATATCTCACATTTTTCATGCAAGTCTTCCCTGAGCTTAAATAACCCAGTGTAATCAAGTCCACGTTGTGCTATCCTCCAAGATTACTACTAAAGCCTTATGATTTGAGAACACATTTCCCACTATTTTCCTCTTTTGTTGTTCAAATAACTCACTTTAAGTAAAAACATAACATATTCGTCTAGCTAAAATCCCCCTGAAGTAAGTAGGCCCTTTCATCTTTCTAGAATAAACATTGTTTTTATTTATTAGGGCCTTGCAAAATCTAATATCTATGTCTAATAACTGCCTTTCTTTCCTTTTTTAACATCTACCTGATTGGAATTAAAATCTACCCCCCTCCACACACACACACACACA